>NC_090666.1:39613869-39793869 GCF_013368605.1 Nyctibius grandis
AACACGTACCACGACATGGAAGTGGATCTTCTTATCCAGCTACCCATACCTGACTTCTACAATGCCCAACTGAAAAAAGTAATCACAAATCACAAAAGAACCCCACACCTAGGAGAAAAGGGTTGAGCTGTACATCCATCCACAGGACAAAAGCAACCACCCCCCTGTTTTTTCACAGGTGTGAGTAATGAACATCAAGATGGGGAAACTGAGGCAGAGCTGCCCCTGACACTCCTGAGGTACCACAGACAATACTAGATGCCACTGGCTCTTCCATCTGATGTTCAGACAAGACTTTTGTCCACGCTGCAGAAATCCCTCCCCGACAGCGGGATGCGTTTGCACAGTTACATTGGGGCCGCTGAACTCATTTTTCTAATATACGAAATGTAACATTTTATGCAAATCTAATTTTACTATTTGATTTAAAATAGTAAAGAACTACAGTCCTTGCCCAGGAAACACTCAAGTGAAGCTCCTTCATTCAAATATGCCCCTTCTAAATTAACACAAAGAGGACTACACGCACAGCCACCATGGGATCCTCACTCTAAAACGCCTGCCTGTACCTCAAGTTAACTTACTCAAATATTATTTACTTACATGCCTTTCAGTGTGATTATGGTTCTCACAGATAAGTAGAGACATTTAAATGTTCCGTTTCCTTTTAATTTCCACATCTTTACATGCTATAGCCTGTTTACTGAACTGTTTACTAAAGCCAACACTTGCTCCACTTTATCAACCTCCTCCACAGCTCTTCAGAGTTTCACTCCATCACAGCTCGTTTCTGGGCTGTGAACAAACCCTCCCCGCTCTTTGTCAAAACAAATATTCCTGAACACCAGAATCATCCACTTTACCCTGCGACGGAGCACCTTAAATTCAAAAAGACCCTTTTTCTTCAAAATCACTACAAAAATACATACACGCACACACCGTGTGAGCTTTACTGCAGCTGTACTCTTGACTTATTGCTTTGAGGATTTTTCTTCAAACCCCTAAATCTCCTTTCCTAAGTCAGTCACTGCGTAACTACTCCATGTCATGTGTATTCTTTCATTTGGCTTGCCATCCCTTAGCATATTATTTTGATGTTTACATCTTCAAGCCACTGACTAAATCACTACGAGATCTACCTTTATTCCACAGCTCGCCATCACTCATTGGAGCTGCTCTGTAGGTACAACCAGACAAAGTTCAATCACATTCAACAGCCTCCTCCAAATCCATACACAAGACAGGTTCCCAAATGAGCCTGGGTTACACCATTCCTAGCCCAGTGACTCAGCCACCCTCAGATTCTCAGAGCATAGAAGTACAAATTCAGTGTGGCTGAATTCCTGTGTCTCTGGCTACTCCATACATACATGCTCTCAACAGTTAATCTGGTATTTTGACAGACTAAGCTGAATTATAGACCTAAAACTGTCTGGTGGTGGCTCCTCTGAAGTAAGGACATGTACCCAAGATGTTCAGTGATGCTACTGTGTGTCTTAGATCACCTGTTTATTTCTCGTGCCTGGAAGGAAGGGATAATCCAACAAGACCAATATACTGCTATTTGTAACAGAATTTTACATCACTTCACAAGGTTTTTAAACTACCCCACACACCCATGAGGATATACTTTCATATACTTACGCACGGGAAAAGCTGAAGGAGAAACAGGTTGAGGGATTTGCCCTAAACCACCAAGTCTGTGACTGCATTGAGAGGACTGATTTACCAAACCAAATTTAACGAACAGATTTTGAAAAACCGTTGCCGTTAAGAAGAATTGCTTGATGTGCGAGAGGTCGGACTAGCTAGGCAGGCTGTATCCCCCTGCCTGTCTTTAATCTCCCGGCCAATCACCCACTCAGTGCACCATTTCTATTTCTGAAGAGATTTTCTTCTTAGTTTTCAGTCCTTATAAATCTGATCCGTCATTGCAGAATTTCTAATAATATTAGATAAAACTTCACCGATTTCTCTCTGGAATAAACTATTTAATATCCTTTATTTAAGACATGTGTGTGCAATCAATTCCATGGTATTTACTTGTATTACACACACAGTATTCATCATCTTGACAATTTTTAAAAGTTTTAGAACACCATTTCACTTAACAGTTTTTTTAAAAAAAAGATTTATTTGATGGTTAACTTTGGAACAAGTTATCTGCATTAACTTCCATTGTTTTGGCATAAAGTAGTTCTGTATATTTTACTAACAACAGTGGAGACATGATAAAGGATGTAGGCAGAGAGCCATAAACAGCTCTCGCTGCAACCCACGGTGTTCGTGTAAAAGCATTAATTTTTAGGGCTTTGATTGGAAGACGTCCCTGTGCTCAGCCACTTGGATTTTACTAAATACAACCCTGTATAAAACGTTGTACCTGAATATAACAATTTTAACAGCGGAAAGACCATTGTAAATCATACGTAGTATAAACTTGTCCACATGATTGGAATGATATAATGGATATTGTAGTCCCTAACCACTAGCTAATGTTCTTTATGACACTTAAATAAATGACCTGAAAATAAACTAATAACAACACGGAATGTTCTAAACCTGTTCACGTGCATTTCCCAAATGCATGCTGGAGAAAGACAATGTCTAGCTAGCACGTTTTTTGTGTTTACATTTTCTCCAGAACATTTTTGCTCCAGCTATTCTTTTTTTCCTCTTCCAAACTCACATTAATTCTTCTTTTCTGCCACATTCCAGACAAAGTCATCTCTCCATCCAGTACTTGCCCAGATCTCGGTCATTTATAATCATCAAGGGCTTGCAGGACTTCCACATCACCATCCAGAAGTCTATAACCTGGAGAAAAAACAAGTGCTCCAGTGTTTTATTTGGAGCCAGTATCTACTCCCACAAAGATCACCAGAGTTTCTCAACTCCTTGTCTAAGCTTCAGAAGATGCAACCTCAGAGAGGCTGGGTATGGAATAGCAGAGCTGGGGCAGGAGCAGATATAGGCTTAAAAGACTAGATATAAGGAAGAAATTTTTTCCTGTGAGGGTGGTGAGACACTGGCCCAGGTTGCCCAGAGAAGCTGTGGATGCCCCATCCCTGGAAACATTCAAGGCCAGGTTGGATGGGGCTTGGAGCAACCTGAACTAGTGGAAGGTGTCCCTGCTCACTGCAGGGGGGCTGGAGCAGATGGCCTTTAAAGGTCCCTTCTAACCCAAACCTTTCTATGCTTCTATGATTCTAAAAAACAAGCTAGAGAGCTACCACAGCAGATCGGTAGGATTTCGTTACCAAGAAGGATGCCCCATTTTTCTCAACCTTAGTTACAACGCACACTAGTCATACAAGAAAAATGCCATAGCATTCTATTTTTAATGTGGGAGAAGGATTGTATTGTTATTATTAACTTGCTGTAGTGAAATCTTGTGAAACTTTCCAGAAAAAATTATCACCAAAGCATACAAATATTAACACCTTCAAGAGATTTCACAAAGTACTGTCCCTTATATTTAAAAGAACACAGAAAATGTTTTACTTTTATGCATAACTCATATATATTTAAACACTGAAAGTTCCGAACAATCAGGGAGAGGCTTAGATACCTAATTTTAGTATCACGACTTGTTTTCAAAGCTTTCAAAATTATTTTCCTTTTATTTGTTCAGATTTTTGAGGATCCCTGACACATTTAACATTCAATTTTAAAACTTTATGAAGACTTTAAAAAGAGCAAGCCTTGAAAACTTTCCCTTTTTGCATACTGGCTATAGATGTTTAGTTAAAAAGGTGGGTTAAAAATTAAACTAAGTTCATATATAATAAAAATTCCATACAGTAAAAGTCAGAGTTTCAATTTAACTATTTGCCATTTTGAATAACAGATTTTTGGTAACTCCCCAATCTATATATTATATATTTTCTTTTCATTTATGCCATGAAACCCCGCTCTGAGGAAACCCATGTACTTTTACTTGAAGCAGACGTGCATTTTGCCCAGCTCTTTTGTAACATGTTGCCATGTTACATCCTATGTGTTTATTCACAGCACTTCATTTGCCCTAATGAAAAATTACTTATGGGATTCGGTTTCTTTTCGTGGCACTAAGAGTCACTTTGTGCACCGTTTTATTAAAAACAACAACAAGAAAAAGGATGGAAAGGCCATGATGTCACTGCTCAATGAATAGAAACCACATTAGAAAGACTAACTGGAGCGCTGGTTTAGGTTAGATCAAATTATATGGGCAAGTTCTGTGTGTTGTGAACTGGCTTGAACAGTTGTTCTTGATAAGGATAATCTGTAAAAGTGGATATAAGCTAAAAAAAAAGGAATTTTAATTCATAAAAACAGGACCTTCTGTAACTGTAGTTACATTTGGAAGTAAAGATAGTTCACAGAATCACAGAATCACTCAGGTTGGAAGAGACCTCTGGGATCATCGAGTCCAACCATTGCCCTGACACCACCATGTCAACTAGACCATGGCACTAAGTTCTGAAAGTGAAATGGAATTTTTTTTTGTTATTATATTGCAATTAAAAAGTTTTAAAAAAAATAAAAGGAGATAGCCATAGTCAGATATACCAGAAACCTTCCCCAGGCCTTGGAGCTGGAGCACGTGCATTTTAGACCTACCACGTTTCCTTCGTCACTGATGCACCGTCATGGCATAACTTAGAGTTTAACAAACTCATTGTCTGAGAATTTCCTTTTTCTTTAAACACGATCACAAATGTCTTTGCTAACTGTAATATTATTAGGAGAATTCACGTGACCTAAAACACTACAGAGGTTCTGGGAGAGCTTCTGTGATTCTAATACCTGGAGTCCCTTTGGCTTATAATGGTTGTGACCAACAGTCATTTTTGCCATTTGCAATAACTAGGAAATTCCACTTTTGCATTTTCTTTCTTTCTGCTTCCTTGAATTTATCCTGTTCCCACACTGAATTTGTTCCCACAATTACTACAAATATATGCAAAACTATACAGCCATGCACATATATTACTGGCCAAGCACTGTACAAATACCAGAGCTGCATGGACATTTCTGAGCCTTTTGAGAAGGCAGAATTTTGTCCACGCTAAGGAGAAAAAAAAAGGTCGTGAAAGCAGTTCTTTAGAGGCCAAACTGGAACAGACAACAACTATTTTAGTATATATTTGTTTTTATATTTACATTTAATGTTATGAATCACCTGATAGCAGTAAAACCGATGCATTTATATTTACCTACTTCTCAAAAGATTGCAACAAATGACAAAACTGGGAGACTAGTCTCAGTTCAGTGATTTTTTTTCTTGATTTTTTTTTCCTTTGCAACTACTGTCACATTTTGCTCTACAGCAAAACGGAGTAGCTGAGTGCGCTCAGGTGTCCCAAAGCTGTGCTACAGTTCAAACCTAAAAGCTCAAAAGAAGATTCCCATATTTAGGGAATTTGATATTAGGGTTTATTGAAGTTGTCACATACTTTCTGATCTTTAGCAATGGTTGTAATTCTTCATTCAGAAGAGGGAAGAGATTACTTGTCAGCAGTAATCTCTAACACAGATAATGCCATATAAATATTAGGGGCTTATAAGCATGGACAAGGATTAGGAGCAAAGAGAGAGAACAGAAAGAAAACTGAACAGAGCCAAGATTAAGCACTGGGAAGGGCACGGCAAAAGAAAATACAAGGTCTGTGGCAGAGCTTGTCTTCCCACAGCAGAATATATATTTTCCTGGATAGAATAAGTAGGGTTTACACTGATTTCCCCATTTGAAAACTGCAGGATATAGAAGTACAGAAATATTATTTGAGATGTGATCATTACCTTCTATCACCTATCTTCTCTCTTCCACGACACAGGAGAAATACAGAATAGACTCAGGGAATCACTGAGGTCAGAAGGTCTCTGGTCCAACCTTGTGCTCAAAGCCCGTCCAGTTGGACATGGATGCTCAGAGTCTGATCCAGTCAAGTTCTGACTATCACTGAGGCTAAGGATGAACATTTCGCCCTCGGACATTAAGTGTGTGACAGACCTTGCTGTTAGCAGCTTGCAGGAGGGACTACAAGGTGAATAACAACCTGGGAGAGAGCTAAAGTTGACAGCAGCAGCAGGATATCTTCCTTCCAAATGTTCGTATCCTGGCCAGAGAGAGAGAAGTGGTATGTAATCTACACAACAGACACGCCAAGGGAGGGATATCATGAGGTCTGACTTTTTTCTGATAAATCAGCCTAAATATTGCTGTTTTGGCAACAAATCAGCTGAACGCAACAGCCCTTGTCACTCCAGCGGTGTGCCTGATTAGCAGGCAGGATCCAGAGATGCTCCCCGAGGAGAGGCTGGATCCAGATCAACCGCAGGCAGTTGGTTTTGACTCCGTTGGAGTGGGGAAGGAAGATGAGACAGGCAGGAGAGGAGAGATTTCAAGAGTAAAGAAAGCAGAAGAGAAACAGGGTAATTCTCAGATTCCTCCAACCATAACTTCCACCTATTTTTCAAAATAATTTCTGAGCAAAATCCCTCAATATCTAGTATCCTTATTTGACACTGCCAAAATGTCCCACTTTGATTTAGCATTTACTTCTCTTTCCAATCTAGTTTCACTCTGATTCAACATCACTCAGTTTATTCTCTAAGATGCCATATCTGTACCTCAATATAAGGAGGACGGTCAAACCTATCTCTGACTTTCCCCTCAATATTACAGCTGAATTTCTAACATTGAGGTTACTGCTCAGGATGCAACACAAAGCCTACCTCCTAGATGACTGAGTTTTAAATAATGTGTTCTTCAACTCTTATTCCCCCAAATACATGGAAAGGTACCACTTTCCAAAACACAAGCCCGCAGCAAAACTATGCAAAACGGGACCAAAAGCAGGTGAAATTACTCCAAAACAAACATATCCCTGGAAGTCTGAGCTTTCCTGGTTTTGAGTCCTCTGTAATGCTGCTCGTTGGACATCATTTCAGCCAAAAGCACGTCTAGCCTAATCTAGTACTTCTGGGATTATTCCATTTTGTTACATATTTACTCCTGACAAATTACTTCAATAATATCTCAAGCATATTAGGTCAGCAAAATAAGGATCAGATAGTGATTACTCTGCCTTTTAATACCAGAAGGGAGACTCCGGACCCACTGAAGTCAAAGCCAAAGTTCTCTGACTTCAGGCGAGACAGAGTTTGACCTTAAATATAATATTTCTGAATTCACATCTTCAATTCCCTGAAATCCTTTAACACTAAAGGTAAGAATCTGTGCAATGATTTCTAAGAACATCATTCTCAACAAATGAAACAGTGATAATTTAAAAACTCCTCAGAAAGACAGTAATGAACTACAATACATATTTTATAAGGCAGATGAAAATAACTTGTGCATTATTTTGCACAAGATACGAAAACATGAATTAATTGATAGTTCAGAAAAAAAAGTCATTTTCTCTATAATTAAACATCACGACTGTGCAGATCTGCTACACCGACACTGCAAGGTAACAGATATACTTTTGGAGCCTTAAGAGTCACCTTGATAACAACTGCCAGAAATTTAGAAATTGTTGACTTAAGTTCTGCTTCTGCAGAAGTTCAAAAGAATGAATTACACTATA
Organism: Nyctibius grandis; assembly: GCF_013368605.1. Taxonomy (NCBI): domain Eukaryota; kingdom Metazoa; phylum Chordata; class Aves; order Nyctibiiformes; family Nyctibiidae; genus Nyctibius; species Nyctibius grandis. Next base: position 39,621,450 of record NC_090666.1, read on the forward strand.
GGGAAACAAGTTACGCTTCTGAGAATTGCAAGGTTTTTTGAGGTTCTTCAGGATCCTAAAGGATTGGTCATGTTTATTAGTGCTTACTTGAACAGCAAAAAAACCAGCTCAGCTCTCGAGTGCTTATTTAGAAAATGCAAATTTCACATATAGCGCCAAACAATACGGTATCTCTTCTTGCTGAACAGAACTGGAAGTGGGCGTTTGAAAACTGATATCACACCTTAAATCATCTTGCCTTTTATTTCCTTTTTTCTTTTTTAATTAAAACTAATACCAGGATCCTGTAACATATAATTTCCTGTTTTGTGGAAATACTTCTAATCAGGATATATAGGATGGGTGTCCCCTTTAAACTGGCTGTTTTGTAACATACGCAATGCAGAAGGGGAGTGCTATCATAACACTTCAATAGTTAAGTGACTTTATGAGAAAAATACTTCCAAATGTTTCCTAAAACCTTCCAAACCGCACCAAAGAACATTATCGTAATATTATGTTTCCCTATGGCCTCCAATATTTAAGCTTGCTATTCTCGAAATGATACTTGGATGAAAAATATAAGTTTATGTAATGTATAAATTGTTCCTAGAAGAAAAGTTGCCTTTAAAAGTATAGATGTCAGATATCTTACATTTTCAATGGCCTTTCTGTATTAATAGAACAAATAGCACGCCAGTGCTTTGGGCTGCACGTGAACTGTCTGTATTTTAAAACTGAACAGTCACTGTGTGATCTTATTCATAGCAAATACTGAAAACAATAACTGTCCTAACCGATTATGGATCAAGTTACCCTTAATAGACACCCATATTTCTTGCACAGTACACATAATCCATATAAACTGTATACCATATATCAATAGCATATTCCAGCGAATCCACCATCAAAGAGTTCGTTTATAGTAGGTTTTCATTTGACTCGGGGTTGTAATGTTCTGTGCAAGCATAAGCTAACCATTGCAGTGATTTTGCTAGCAAGCTGCTTTTTGGCAGATTATTGGCAGTACATATTGGCAACAAACTAGTGCAGCTAAGCCCTTCTTATAACTTACAGGTAAATAATGATTTTAATAAATTTATGTAAAACGTTCCACTTGCTGACATCTGTTTTTGATAACTCACTCGACTGCGCACATGCAAACTTCTCTGTGTTTCTCAGGAAAACACATATTTCACCTTAATTATTTAACACTTTCTCAGGTACCTCAAGGAATAAATAAACAATGAAGCCTACTTTCACTTGAACAAATCCTTATCTGAAAAAGCTAGAGAAATTAATTTAAAAAAAAATAACTGTATGCACACAAAAATCTAAAACATATTTTGCCATCAATACAACATTGAAATAATAAGAAAAACACAGGGCTATTGTAGAGTTCTCTCAGCCCCAGGGCATTCAAAGGGGATGGTCGAGTCAACTGCCTCTGGCCCTGAGGACCGTGGGGTAACGCAGAGGCTCTGACCTCCATTCGAAAATGTGTTACTATAGCAGATTTATTTGCACTTTTCTTGCACTACAACTGAAGTTTAAATGTGGATGCATTTGTATCTCAGCTAGGAAGTGTCGTTTAGAGGAAACTCTGAGTTTTAATCCCAACTTTGCCCGTGGGTCAGTGCCTCGTTGTCCAAACACCAAAAGTCTTTCTCCATCTCCAGCACTACAACAGCAGTAGCGCTCCACCCTAAAAGGATCAAGTTCTTGTCAGAAAGCTCTAAAAACATTATTACTAGTAGTAGCAGTGTCATTAGAGGGGAAAAAAAACCCAAAACCTTGGACATCCCTTTTTCAGGATGACAGTGATGCTGATTTAAGATCGCAGAGAATCTGCCCTTCAGCAGCTGGGTAGCAGAAAGCCACGCTAGCACATCACGGGGGCTCCTCGGGGAGCCTGAGCTGCCAAATTCCTGGAGAACACATGTGGCCCATCACTGAGCTACCTATGATATTAAAGGGTGTAAAACAAGAAGAGGAATATGCAGGTTTGTTGGGAAAAAGGAGAAAACAATATCAATACAACCAGCACTGTTACCCTTATAGGCTCTGAGCTGGCAGTTACCAGCATGGTGACATATCTGCATGAGGACAGCAGGAAGGATGGTGCCTACCCCATAAGGAGACGCAGACGTGAACAGCTTGAGCTAACACCCGCTCTGTAGCAGGATATGGTCATCTTGAACATTACTACACTAAATATATAATTAAAAAAAAAAAATATCAGAAACCTTGGAGATGAAAAGAGCTTGACCGTGACTGTTCAGCCCAACGCTTTGCTTCTACAACTCTGAACATTGTTCCTATAGATACAGCCCAAATGATCATGGAAAGCAGTACTCTCAGTATGGTACCTTCAAGGCTTCTATTGAAATAGGTCAAAAAGGTGAAAGAAAGGTCAGCACGTGAGAATTTCAAGGTAAATGACAAAATCAAAATCAAAGCATTTAAAGACACCAAGAAGAAGTTTCTTCAGTTCATGCCTCCATCTATGTCCAAGCCACCAGTTCCCCGACCTGCCATGCTCTATCTGGTGACAACTACTGAGAGCTGCCCTCGCGGTCCTCATCCTTCAATCCCAAGTGCTGAGCAACGTGTTCAGCCTGTTGAACATATAACTGTAATAAAGAGAAGTCATGTACTTTAAAAGGTTTTACATAGTGAACGTCCACATTCATTCTGCTTGTGAATACATCTCAAAGTTCTATTAAATAAATTGTTTTAAATGGGGCCTGTGACGAGTAGGGAACAACTATTAAGCATCAGATTTTATTGGTGCCCAATTCAGCCTAGAATTTGCTTGCTGGTTTTGAACATTTATTCATTTATGGAGTCAGCAGTTTAGGATTTTGTAAGGCTTTGCAACATCGCTAAAACCCAGTGAATTCTTGTTGAGATCTATGGGACGTGCTGGTAAAACTCGCTGTTGCTATAGTGGACTTGCTTTTAATTTGATCTGTTTCAAGGATTCGGTATCCTTCCAGCACGTTAGAAACCTAAGGGCATATATTTGTATTGTTTAAAGGCAGGAAATTCTGTGAACTGAAATGAGAACATATCCCTTTTGCCTTTATGGACTTTTGTTATTTTCTCTTCCTTTTGGGGTTTTGGAAACAAAACCAGTGAAAGCTGAAAGTTTGAACAATAGCAAATTACTTTCAAAGAAAAAAAAAGTAAAATACTGAGCCCACTTTTATAGCTTTATTCATACACTTTCTATATATGTAAATTGGACTTATCCAGGCATCAGAAAATACTATTTGCAGCAGGGCCTTAGACTGCAACAGGATCATACTTTTTTGTTATAAAAGACTGTGGACTTTGCTGTTTTACTTTATTATTATTCCTTTACTACCTTGTATTAACTTCTATCCCACTGACTTCACGACAGAGCTGATTAGTTTCATGCTAACCACAGAACTAGGGCAGTCACATTTTTATGGTAAGGAGAAAAACTATGAATTTTTGTAGCTCTTTAACTCCTTGTCCAAAAAGTCCCACATCCCTCCTTTAACTGATGCAACAGGTAGGTCTGAATTCAGGGACCACTGACACTGTGAGGACAATATGAAACGAGAACCAGTAAAAGATGAATGGGGAATTATATTCTGCCAAAATTAAAGAGTTGGACAAATCTGCCTTCTAGACAACTACAGCAGTAAACTTTCTCACAGCAGTTCCGTACTAATTAGCTGGAGAACCGGAGGCAGAGTGGCTGCATTAGCACAGAGTCCTGATCTCAGCTGGATGTATTAATCCTAGTGCAGTACTGCACAAATACATCCACGGTGCTTTTGGTGCTCAGCCTAGCTTGGTTAGAGCAAAGTACTTTATTGCATATAATGAATTATACTGTACTACTTTATAAGAATAGGGTTATAGGTTATAGCCGTGGTTATGGCTCTCTGGAATACTCCTGCCAGACTACAGAGATCCAGCTAAGTCTGCAACAAAGCTTGCTGGAGGATAGCTCAACACGCGGCAACCTCAACTGCAGCCATTTCAGCAAGAGCCTAAACATTTACTCAGCACTTACACAGCGGTGTTCCTTGCATATGGTGTAGAACAAGCTGGCTGTTCCTATCTAATAAGCTTAAGAGCTAAATATAAATTACAGTGGGATGCAAAGCTTGAGAGAGACATTCGACACCCAAGATTCTGCTTGGCCGCTGGATCGCTCCTAGCTAGTGTTTCTTCATACTCGCTAATCCCTCTTCCTGGACAGCAGCAATTATGACATTGGGGAACTGCAGGACTTCGGCTTATTTGCTTTCATTTGGCACTGTGCTTCGTGGCCATCTCATCTACTCTTGGAGGTTACGACAACCAAAGCAGGGATCACAATGAGACACCATCAATCATCACAATAAACACAGCTCAGCTATTTCCATGCAGTCAAAGCCTTTGGTGGAGAATCTTAATAAGAGATTTGAAAGAGCACGAAGAAGCGGCTTTACTTTAAGTGCTCGAAATAATGACTTCCAAAGAAACACTCCTGACCATCAACCCCAGGGAACAGAGCTGAAAGGTACTCATGCTCACCCATGGATTATCTGTTTTGTAGTTCTCTACATAAAACCAAAGGGGATCCATAACTACCAGCAGTAACACTCCTACGGTCTTTCCTGCAGAGATGGGCAATGACGAGAAATGCTTGGTTCCACCCAGACATCAGGGGTACACCATCTTCCTGAGGGAAAAAGCAGGGAACCAAAACCTAGCACCTATGATAACCACAATTACCCCAACTATTCTTGGGGTCACATAACCACACGTTCTCTCTTACTCAGAGTACACTAATTTAACAGTGTTGCCCAAGTGGTCAAAGAACAACTAATGTTGTACTTTGAAATGTAGTGGCATACAAACGTTTACATCATATATTCAACGTATCTATAGACAACTGACCACAAGTCAACAGTTTACAAGTCCCGCTTACCTTCTGAAAACGTAGTTAAAGACTCTTAGGGCAAAAATCACAACTAAGTTCATGAACCACACAAAAAATTGGCTGTGACAGCATTTATTAGAAGTTATGATAAACTAGAAGGTCCGACTACAAGGAGCAGATGCACTGTTTGCTAAGTTGTAGCTGCAGACAGAATTTTTTGTGCCAAGATCAAAAGAACAAGGTGTTCATATAAATGGCATTTTATTTTGATCCCATTATTCTCTACGAGCTTGAGGAGAGATCAAAGGAAAAAGTACCCAGGTTTCACTATTAACACTTAACATAGCTCCAGTCAGAAAATCCTTTCCAGATTGCCAGTGCAATTTAAAGCCCGACACATTGTTGTTCTGTTGGGTAATATACCTGAAGGCACCGTTTTGATTCCTTGCCCACCTTTTCCATCGTGGAAAATTGCTTCTGATATATATAATTTCAGTTATTTTCATTTTTATGACAGTAACCCCCAGACACGCTAGCTTCGGGAACTCCACTGTTCTGGGTTGCACCCGCTATCCCAGAGAGACAGGCTGCCCTGAAGTAGCGACAATATATCACTGACTGCGTACAACAGTCGGGAAATTCAATACCGTCGGAGTTAAGTACTGCAGTCGGGTTCAGCCCCTGCCAATGGCAGTTCCACTGGAAGCAAAGCATACCAGCTTCCACTGAGTATGTAAACAAATCTAATGGGCCTTTAAAATATGTAAAGGTTCCTCCTGATAGCTGGCAAGAATTAATGTGCTTTAGTATGTTGTATTGCTTATTATGACATTATCCAGGACTACTACTATTAATTAATGGTTCTATTGCCTCTCGTAGAGCCCAGCAACGTCGCATAAAGGAAAAATAATAATACATTGAATTTCTTACAGAGCCAAAGTATGCTAACAAATTTTAATATTCATGCTTTCTTTGAATATAAGCTTATCCTTGATGGCTCAGTAATTCAGGTAAGAATTTTCAGAATTTCACTTCTGATTAATTTCTTTGACACACTAAGACTGCAGAAATCTGCTAATAAACAGGTATGGCTTATCAGACTACCTTTGGAAAAACCAGCAATCCAGCATTCGTAAGAAACAGAGTGCCTCTGTCCTTCCTTCTTCCCTGCCTTGCCTCCCCCTCCCCACTTGCCATTAAAGCATTCGTGTTACAAAGTCATTCCAAAGGTTATTGTAAATGCCAAAAAGTGGGCACGGATCCCGCACAAGCTGGCTCAGCTATGGCCCACCATCTTGAACGTATTCATTTTACCCAACTCAGTCCCAGGAGGGGTTTTCAGGTTTTGTTTTGGGGTTGAGTTTTGGGGGTTTTTTGGACTTTTCTCTAATAACAGTAGATTGTACATACATGAAGGGATGGCAAGTCGTGACTCTGGGAACTTGCACAGTCAATGCTAAATACCTGCAGGTGAGCTGTGGCCTAGAGGGAACATTACAATTATGGGTTAAACGAGACAAAACATCTCATGCATAGTCAGAATATGTTCATATTACACCCAGCAGCCAGCTGGCTATAAATCCAAGAAGTAAGCTGGAAAGCTTTAAATGGATGAATACAGATATAAATGGAAGAACAGTGGTTTGTCGCTATATGAATGGCTTTTAACTGAAAAGAGTGGATTGCTTTCACAAGGGTTTTCCAAAAGAATAACCTTATTGAGATGAAGAAAAGAATAAGTATGATGATTGGGACATTCCATATATTTATATTTTCTATTTTGTTTTGAGACAGAGAAGTTTGATTCAGCATGTCTGAACAATTATAACAGGGCTTTACATACAGGTGTTCTTAGTGAATAGGGACACAAGTTCTGCAATAATACCTCTGCAGCTGATGATCCATAAACAGGATCACTCTATTAATTTATTTCAGATTCAAATTACCACGAGCTGAGCTGTGAGAAGCCATGAACCATTTTTCTTGCCGTACTTCCAGCTCTAAATAATGTATGCTGTAGCCTTCTCTGCTCTCCATGTACGAATCACTGAACCTATGGCCAATGATCCTGTCTGTTCACAAAACCACCAGACCACCTTGATGCTGCTAAATCAACACCTTCCTGGCCAGACACAAAGAGTAAGAGGCATTTCTGAGACTTTCTTCTCTTTTTATTAACTAATGATGACTAGCAGAACCTTCTGAAATATAGACCCAAGAAATGTCCTTGTAGGTTTTCATACATGGATGAACCTGAATGACTTTCTAGAAGTCTAATTACCCCACCTAAACATTCTGGGATCTTACCAAGATAAACACTTGCTCTTTCTCCACTCCACCTAAGGCAGATGTAATTCCCTCTTGAATCCAAAAGCAGAGTTTAGGTTCTTACCAACTCCAATATCAGCTAAACTTTAAAGACATAAAGGAACTTCACATTCATAAACCATGTTTATATCCATTTATATGTTATATATATTACATATATATATAAAAGAATTTTTATAAAACTTTTTTGATGTTTAAAAGCAGCTGTAAGCTCATGGGTTTGATGTACTCACTGTTGACAGAATCAGATGGAAACTGTAGGAAGACTGATAATGAGTTTGCTCCCCAAAACCTTTCTCCTATGTCTCTGAACTGACTGAATGGGAACTGAGAGGGAAAAGAACAAAGATTTGCTGTTCTTTACAGTCACGCAACGAAAGTGTAGGTTAAGTACAGGAAGTATTTGCAGATTTCAGATATTTCGTGGACCTTTGTTGCTTTTCCTTGCATTCAGATCTAATCTCAGCCCCAGCACAGAGCTGGACTTTCATGTTCTGCAGTCCCTCATTAATAGAAAACCCAACCCACTGTGACACCGAGGGCAAAGTGGACTCAAGACACAAATCTTAACTTCAGCTTTTTGCAGGCATTTATTCACGCTAATGCATTAAGGAAAAAATGTTTCCCCAAGAAGAGAAGGCTTAAAACCATATTGCCGAATAAATCAATAAAAATATTTGATGTATATTCATAGTAGAACATGCCTACAGACTGCAAAGATATATTTTAGAAGAAGTTCGGATAGACAATTTGACATTCCACATCAAATATGTCACAATCAGGTGTAAGCCCTATGGGTATAAAAACACTGAGTTTCTTTTTTTAAAATTTCTGACACCAAATATGTATAACCTCCCACTCACTCAAGTTACCATTAATAACTCCTAGAATATTTTTAGAAGGTCCTTCAAACAGAAGGGTAGTATTCTCACTACAGTTTTGAACAAGCAATAAATTGTATTTGGTTCTTCAGCTTCAATCAAGCACCAATTTTGGATTGTCTGAAGTCAGAATTCTTAAAATAAGCCATTTTTTTATAGAACGAATTTCTGGGGAAAAAAAAAATCCCTTCCACAATTTGAGTGTAATCAGCTATTCTAATACAACTGTCTCTGATTTGGAGGTAAGGTACATGATCATACATATAGGGAGGGCTGTATGATTAATACAAGAGGTGTTCCACCAGTACTCAGGAAAGCATTGCATCCCAGTTGTAATTACACGACCACATTTTATTATGCCCTTCCTGTGCACACAGAAAGGCTGCTGCATTGGCCATGTGAAGTGCTGAGCACTTTCCTATCATAGCAGCTAAAAAAGGGGTTTGGGCACATTTCAGAAGAAGGGCTCATAGCACAGGGGCAACTCAAATATCAAATTTGTCAATCAGCAATATTTGGCATTAAAAATAGTTCTGAATATGAATAGGAAAATATCTGGCTGTCAGATACTCAGAAGCGTTATACGCCAAAACAGTGTTAGGGAAATTTCCAGCTCTCGCAAGAGCATTCAGCTAATTCTTGATGCATCATCTGTATGTACCTTTGGGTGCTTTCTGGAAGCATGTTCCTCCTTTTCCTTCATTGTCCTTTGTGAAGAAAACAGAAGATGAAACTCTCACCAGAAAAGAAGAAAAACATGAACCTCTAAGTACCTTGGATTTTGGTAAACACTGAGATCACTGGAAATCTTAGCTTCTGCATGTGAATTAGAGGAGAATAATGGGACTGAGCAAAAAGTCATGGACTATGTTCATCAATATGTGCCTTTTATGCAAAATAGACTGTTAATTGAAAACCAGTTTTCAGAGTCTCTTAAGAGGCAATCACCTTAAAATTAATCAAAGTGCTGTTTTGCTGTTGTTTTTTTAATGGGGGATGTGCTCCTTTGGACGTTGACGGAATTGCTTGGAGCAGAGACTGCTGCAGCCAAAGGCTTTGGGGTTCGTGTCTCAGAGCCCATCTCTCCCACAGCAGGATGGTGATGGCAAGGTGAGCGAGCACCGATGGCTCTGCCCACCCCGTCACCAGTTAGCAGGTGACACACATGGTTCCCTGGTTGAGGCCACTGAACAACAGCGGGAGCAGGTAGATGTGCATCAGCAGCAAACGGACCTGGCTAAAGTGCAGGGAGACACTGGGACAACGGGTGCTGTTGGGGCTCGGGATGAGGGCAGGTGACAGCCTACAGGACCTATGGATGAAGAACAGACTTGGTATTAACATGACCTATTTAAGCAGGACGATGTGGTTGATAACATTGCACAGGGTTGTACAAGCTGTAGGAACCACGATGGCTGGGGTCTGCTCGCCAGCCACTGCATTAGGTCACAGTCCCCAAAACAACAGAATTTCAGCTCCCTTTTCAGCTGATCATCACCATGCCCTTAGTTTTCAACCATTTCTTTTCCCATTTACCTATGGCTTTCCCTTATTACTGTTAAAATTACCTTCATGAGGTACAAGGAGCAAAGTCTTCATGAACAATTTTGTGTTTTTTTCTATATGCCTCTCTTTAAAGTATTCCTTACTTGTTCAGAGCCTAGCAATGACTCATTAAAAAAATAAATCTCATAATAGTAACAGTGACAGATATCAAAGGTAAAAATTGGCAATTATTTTGCACTCAAACACTGAAAATATCTTCAAACAGCACATAGAGGAAAGGTCTGAATTTGTCTACAGATGTATTTCCTTAAGATTTTTTAAGCGAGAATGACCAACTTAAATTTTTCAGTGTCTTCAAGGACCTTATTTCATGAATTTGTATAAAAGGCAGAAAAGTATATATAAATGTTTAAAAAGCAGCCAGGCATATGTGCAAGTGTTTTTGTGGAAATAGTGCAATTAGATTTAAAATACCCAAATACTCATATTACTTCTGACATTTGGTCTGAGTCGCTTTTGAATTTGCACCTACGAACAATAAAAAAAAAATCCTGGTTCTGAAGGAGACTGATTATTTCCTTTGCAATATGTTACTTCAGAGCAGTTATTCTCTCTCTCTACCAGATCTGACAGCCATTCAAATGCGCTGGTTTTGCTGCACACTAAACTAGAAATATGATCTCTGCTCGGAAACTCCTCTCAAAAATATTTTCTTCTGTCAATTCTCAGTAACCACATTCAACAACAAGCGTGACTACTGAACTTTTAAAGTATCGATGTTCACCCATCTTCCTGAGTTTACATATTGCAGCTGCAAGGAATAAAGATGCTGAAAAACTGTGATCTCTCCCCATAGTTTAGATGCTTATCGTAACCTTTTGTGATATTTAATTGGCACTGCTTTCTCCTCCTTCATTTCCAAATGGATGAATCACAGACTCTGTCTTCCAGGAACCAACCACTTTAGCTATTCTCTGCGCTTCCTCCAACTCTTCCTCAGCCACAGCCAGCCCTCTGCTTGACCCCACCTTTAATAAATGTTCAACTGGAGAGTCTCAGCTCAAATGCATAACAAGCCTTCTGAGAAGAAGATGACTAATCAACACCTAAAACCTCGAATTATGACAGCAAGCTTGCCAGTCCATCCCACAGCCACTGCGGCTTGTTCACAGGCTAGAGTGAAGAGTCACTGTTGAAGAAGGTCAGATTCCTTCACTTCCTTATTCAGTAATAATACAACGCGTAGTCTGGTACTCTGAGTTATACACAGGACATTAATCACAGATTAACACAAAACTAGAGGGGTACAGTCTACATTGGGTACTCTTCATTATAATTATCTGTTAATTTTAAGTTACAAGTCACAAAAAACTCTATCAGCAACCCAACAGTTCACTAAAAAAGAGGAACAACTCATCAGCCATTCTACTCCAACTACCATGCTCAGACTTCTCCCCCCAACTCTTCTGTGATGCTCCCAGATCACCTCCCACCTTCAACACATGGACACAAGAAGTCTCACTGGTGCTGAGGTCAGTTTGATCACTTGCATTCATTTATGTTATATATATACATTTAACTACCTTCTTGAAAAAGTACCTCACTGTATTGCTGGACCCACATTTCTAGGACCAGCCTTGAATACAGGCAATACCAAGCTAAACTCTTTCTCAGATATGATCCTCTGAAAGAATCACAGACTGGTTTGGGTTGGAAGGGACCTTAAAGATCATCTAGTTCCAACCCCCTGCCACAGGCAGGGACACCTTCCACTAGACCAGGCTGCTCCAAGCCCCATCCAACCCAGTCTTGCACACTTCCAGGGAGGGGACATCCACAGCTTCTCTGGGCAACCTGTGCCAGTGTCTCACCACCCTCACAGGAAATAATTTCTTCCTAGTATCTAATCTAAACCTACTCTCTTTCAGAATGCATCTTATAAAGCATTTAAGTCTGTAAGATCTTGTTACTTGTATTAAGTAAATTTGAATTCTGTGAGGCCCTGCAAAACCCAACAGTACATAGACATGAGTCTATCCCATGAGCCTACCCTGAACATCCAACCAGATAAGCAGCAGTGCTTAGTTGTGTTACACATGCATCAGATGGTCACAGTCAGTGAACTTTAACAAATAAGGTTTGGAGGAAAACCAAAGTTTTTGTATTAGAAGTAGGAAAAGGAGGCTGAAGAAAACGTCCACCTCTCAGAAGACCCTAAAGATCTTACAGAGAAAAGCACAGTAGAAAGGTAGGTAAATTCTACTATCACTCCAGCAGAAATATAGGAAATAGTTTTGTATGATCTCAGATGCTGACTGAGGGTCACATCAGGACCCAGAAGGAAGCAACAGATGACTGAGATGGCTATCTCAAAAGGTCTGCAGTTCTCTAAAGCTAAATTTATACTCAGATGCTTAGACTGAAAAGTGTAACAGCTAACTTCCCGAGTTAACATCATCAGGGGAAAAAAAAGCATGAACAAATCGAAATCTAGCGTTTAGGAGTCAACATGAATACAGAATTTTCTGATTCAGCCACATGAATGAAAAGGGCTGAATTTACACCCAAGAAAAATGCAGATGATCCTCAAAACAGAGAAAGCCACCTTGGAATATCTTCCTGAAATTACTGTGTCTCATTCCTCCAGCAGCACGTGCCCTCAAACCATGGCTGGACTCAATATTAAAGGGCTTTTCCAACCTCAATGATTCTATGATTCACGCATCCAACCCGTGACATTGGAGCCCTTCCAGAACACACACTGGTGAGGGATTATTAGACCACACAAGGTTCAAAAAAGGCTTTCTGTCAAACAATTATCTAGGAGAATACCCCACCCTCTCAAATGATACCCTAGTCATACACATCATCCATTGCTTCCAGATAAGACCACTGCATTACAAACCATCTTGCTGTAAAAAACAACTACTAAATACCTGCAATGCAACAGTTTGCAAACAACTGGCCCTCAAAGCAGCATTAAATACCACAGTCACACCACTTCTGTACTCCCGCTCCCTCCATCAACAACTTGCTTCTTACCACCATCCATAGCTCATGGTCTCTCAGTTCACTGGTCTTATCTAATGGAAGCAACTATTCTCAATGTGACTGTCCTTCAGAAAAAGCAGAACTGTTTATTTCAGAAACTCAAGACTTTTTAAATATGTGTGTATATACACACATATACACACACCTATCATACGTGTGTGTGTATATATATAAATACATATATAGGAGATTTTCTGAGCAGGAAACTACAGAATAATTTCTAGTAGCTACAAACAACTTCCAAACTTAATATTTTGAGCTCCTAATGCAAAACTTGTCTATTTAACTGCTTTTTAAGAAAATATTTTTTTAAATTTATCTATTTTTTTTCACATTAAGGTCCTTAAAATAAGCCCAGCTACTTCACTGATCTTGAGCAGATTTTCATGGAGATGCGGTAAAACACCACGATCGTAGCTACATAAAACCAGCTACAAGGAAAAGGTTTACTCTCTCCTCTCTGCAGTTATTCAAGAGCAGAAAATAACAGGGCAGTGATTCCTAAGCTTTCTAGCTCCGTTCTGTCACAAATGGCAGAAGTAACTCCTGGTTGTGTATCATATTTTGAAGTGGCTTCAGTGTCACCATTGAGGACCTCGCACCTAATGGCCAAGACAGATGCAGGAAGTCCCACCTCTCCTATTTACTAGTCCCACCTCTCCTATTTACTAGTCCCACCTCTCCTATTTATTTACTAGCTATTGCTGTTCTCAGCAGTCCCTTGACTTCCCTGTCCACAATAGCTGGTTATTTTGCCCCGTTGCCAAGACCAGTGGTACCTAATCTAACTTCTGTGGCTTCCTGATTTTACCGTAGCACAACCAAAGGCAACAATAATAAATATTTTTTTATGGAGCAACACATTAAAAAAATCCATGCTTTTCTAAAAAAAAGTTTCTCCTAGGCATAGTGTTTACAAAGAGTAAGAGCAAATGCCATTTTTAAACTTCTGGGAATGCAGTCCTTAACTCAAAGTAGTTCCAGAATTATTCGCCATTCGTTATCCATTACAATTCAGAACCTGTGTCTAACTTGGAAATTTAGTATGTTTACTCTGAATTTTATAGTATACTAAATGGTTTCATTACTTCTTACAAGAAGTAATACAGAATTATTTGTAGATTCAGTAATGGAAGCAGCAAGCCAATGATCTTCCATTTCTGAAGTTCCCTAGTTATCCTGCAATAATAAAAATACATCAAGACAGCAGCAAGAAAGCAAGTGGACAGTTCTCTACGGCATCTCAACAATAAACAGCGGAGCCGTGATACTTCACCAGAACATTCAAAAACTAAATTGAATGGCAGCATGATTGCAGTGGTTCCAGTTATGTTAATTAGGCTGAATTCATGGTTCATTGGTGCTGCAATTATGCTGCAAAGAAATGCTGCAAGCATGCCATCCCATCCTCCTGCAGCCCGCTGACTACGCGCCCATTACTCTTCTTCTGGCAAAAAGACTTTCTAAAGAGATAATACGTAGGAGTCACATTTCTACTTACACCACACGGATTGCAAAGATGCAATTAGACAATCGCATTTTGATACTTTCTTCTTTTTCAGTTTTAACAGGAAAAATAGCTTTCCAAGTTCATTGGCCATTTTTTAAGCGTGCTTTACTTCGCCAATTTGCATACTAAGCATACAAATTATAAGCCTTATTAGCCCCATCTCAACCGCAGGATAAGTAAAGGAGGTGAAGAGTTTTGGCCAAAGTTATGTACCTCTTTAGTGGAAAGAGAATCTAAATATCTCCCACCTTCTTTTAATGACATCTCCTGATTGACCGTTGCAGCTAGGATGCACGCACCACCCAAAATGCAAAACCTTCTGCTGTGAAAGGTGGTTTAAAGAAGCTGCAGGTTTGTTCTCAGTGTTTCCCCTCAGCCAGTGCTCCAGCCCATGTAGCAGTAGGAAGGAGGTCTGCAGGGACTCAAGCAATCGTGCAGAAGTTCTGTCAGCTTGTCAGGAGCTTGATTTCTCAGACCTTCAGAAGATGACAATTATGTCCAACTAAATCAAGCAAACAATGACTTTGTGATACGAGAAAGCAACCAAACCATCAATGATAAATTAACCTGATGATAAAATTTATTTTTTAACCAAAAGCATATTTAAATCTATATGCTTGCAGTGGAGAAACTTTGCTATGATTTTATTTGCATTTACCTTAGCAACTAACTATTGTTAAGTGTTCTAGTTATTCCTGCTAATTAAAAATACATTAAATATACCTACAGACGTCCATACATGATGAACATTAAATTCATATCTTTATATCAATTTTGAAATTAAGATTTTTTTTTTTAAGAAACTATAATATTGCTAGATGTAGTCCAAGAAAGTTGAATGCAGTGCTTAATTCAGCGATGTCAGACTTCTAACATTACTGTTTCCTTTTTCTCCAAGAATTTTTTGGTAAGTGAAGCCTTTGTTGCCTGCTCCTTGGCAATAATAGGCTAAGAAAGCCTTTATGATACCAAAGGAATGAATAAATAAACTACGCGAGGACTAAAGCAGAACACTTAGACTTGTATACACCAGCCCCCTATATTCAGTAACTTTCACCTCAAGTAGCAATATTTTTAGTAATATTTATCTCAAGTAACTGAGAGAAGACACATGAAGAGTTGAAGACGTTGCCCTGTAATGAGAAAGAAATACTTTAATATCCCAGGGAGGTGGTGGAGTCACCATCTCTGGATGTGTTTAAGAAAAGACTGGACATGGCACTTAGGGCCATGGTCTAGTTGCCATGGTGGTGTCAGGGCAATGGTTGGACTCGATGATCCCAGAGGTCTCTTCCAACCTGGTTGATTCTGTGATTCTGTGATATGGTAGCAGCTCCTTCTCTAAATGGGCAAGGCGTACTTGCCCTTCAAGAGAAGTTTTCAAAGCCTTCCACTTTTTGCTGGGTTGAGAAGGCATGGATGGAGGAAGATGATTTTTCAAGCAAGCAGTCAGTCTTTTTTTAAGAATGGCTCTATCTAAAAAACCAGCCCCTTCAGAAAACGCATCTTCCAGTGCTTTCATTCTCAAAGAAACACGTGGAATGAGGTGTCTAAGCCGAAGCTAAGTCAATGTGTACCTCCGAAGAACTAAGTATCCTTAGAGCCTGATTTCCAGATTCACAATTGACTTAAGTACTTAGAAGTTCAAGTCTCATTAAAAACCAATGGTGCTTAAGCACTTCAGGTTTGGGGTTTTTTTTTAAATTTAAGCAGATCTTGAAAAAAAATTTGATACCAGCCACTTCAAAGCTGGCTCTCCGAACTCTGGGATGACTGAGTTTCCATAATACAATTATGGTTGTAATGGAGCTGGATTGAAAGCTAGGTTCAGCTTTCAAACAACCTCCCCAAAAGAGTTGCAGAGGATGCGTATTTTAGCTTTCTGATCCTCAGGTGACACAAATATGAATGATATTAGCGAGCTATGCATTAGAAAGGGAAGGCAATGCTCTAACTAGAAATAACCATCTTTTCCACAGATGAATGGACATCCATAACAATTTAATCTAACAAGACATCTAGCTTACATGCCCATTTAAAAAATGATAATGGCACTTGTCTGGCAGGTTTGTTCCTCGATGCCTCATTCAATGACTGTTCCAGTTCTTTTGCCTTTTTTTTTTTTTCACTAGTACTATCACAGATCTTTTTCCAGATTAAATCTACCAGCAGTTCTCACCCAAGCCACAGCTTCAATACCTCATTTGACTCTTAACAGAAGGAATTCATTCATTGACTGAACTTTAGACCTGGCTTTTATAATGAGTTTTGTAACGCTCCTAAGATGAGGAGCCTAAACCAGTTCGACACTGTACCCAGTCACTATATAAAAAGAAATCTAAAAGCACATCAGGAATAATAGAAATATTTAACAGGCACTAAATAATAGCAGTTTGAGAAGTAATTTGTACTTTATGTAAGAGCATGAAAAAAACAACCCTGTTTTTAGATATATAATTAGTCCAGTGGATCTGACTTGCAATCTATACTGCCTACTTAAGCTGAAGTTTAAATACAACACAGAAAATGAAGTCAAGTCCACCAGACAGGAACGTATGCGTCCCAAAAGTTTTATTACTCTCACTTCAAAGCATTACGATGGGCAGGAGGAAAACTAAATATTAAATACACCATTAACGGGAAAAATTATTTCAAATCAATGAAGCATGACAAGACACAAGTATACTGCTTCTCAATTTCTTTTTTTCTAATGTACACTGAGGAGACAGTAAGGTAGTAAATGGCCAGGGTTCAAATACAGGACATAAACTAGAAACAGTGTAAGTCTTAAAACCAGCTCAAAACTCTGAAGAAAACTAGCAGAGCCTACAGTTTGAATTCATGACTGACTTCATACCAACCCTTTCTTTTCTTGAAAGTAGGTAAAGCTGGTATACTGTTAAATTCTACTAACTTTACAGAATTTAAATATTTCTTTTAAACCTCCCAAACCATAACCAACAGCTAGTTTATTTCCTCTTGTAAGTAAAGCAGTAAAGTAATATCATAAAACATAAATGGGATATTTCATTTATAACAAGAAGATGGTCTAATGCCTACTGAATGCCTGCTGCTCACCAACTGAAAAGTTACAGAACAGAATAAAAACACTTTTACCAATTCACTAGGTAGCAAAACTCACTTTTACAATCCAGGCTAACCATCTGTCGTTACTGGTACTCTTTAAGTGTTCAGGGAAAGCATGAACTGGTCCACAAAGGAAGAGGCAGACTCAGAGGTGCATTGAGAACCCAGTTCCTAGAGTCCTTCTAACTGCAAATACATGCTACGGTTTTATTAAGTTTAGTCTGACAAAGCATTTGGTCCAGTAGATGTTATTGGTCAGACTATCACCACCCACCGACTGCTGCGTAGCAATCCTGACAGCGCGTCTTACCTATAACACTCATTCTCCCTTGACAACGTCAAGAATGATTCCTCTATTACCTGCACTATTCATTGAAAAGGCTTTAAAACGTCTCGTGCTCCACCATCTAGACTGAAGGAAGACGGTCATTGGAGGTGATAACATCTCAAAAACGATAGATCATCCATTACTGACACCTTTTATATTTCTCACTTGAAAAAAAAAAAAAGCCCTTGTCTACATATGTACACATAATACTTTTGAAATCTGTAAGGCGAATATAAGGACTGAGGGTTTAAACCCTTGGTTTATCAGCTCTGCAGGCCCAATTTTGCAATCAACTAAACCTACAGTACATTTTCATCAAGTGCTGCAAATCAGCAAAATATTAAATGAATCTTGAAAAAATGATTATGAATCCACAGTTCTGTTTGACTGTATAATTCTATTTAAGATTAAAATTACTATCATAAAAAGGCCACTTTCTGAATGTAATTCCACAAAAACATCATCACAAAAGCTTTTACTGCTATTTATGTCAGAATGTATTTTAAACAGTTCTAATCATTTACCTTTGTGGACACTTAATTAAAATTACAAAACCAATTTTAATCTGTAGTCCAATTAATATGCAAATATATGCAAATGTGGTAAATCAAGGTGGTGATTAAGTTAAGGACACTCTATTTCATGTCTGCTTTAAGTGTGAAAACAAACAATCTTTTTTGTAATTGTACTGATGGATTGTGATGTTTATAGGGTTAGTATGGGGTACAAATGTTTATGCATCAACATTATGCCAAAACAAAGATTTTATACTCTGGAGTGATTTAGCATCCAGCATACATTCAGATGTAACAAAGTCATTTTGCAGTCATCTTGTGAATTAGAATAAGGTCAAAGCAAAGTTAAATTTCTATGTCATCCATTTGTATGGCTATTTAAAATTCAACAATCACTTTCTGATGTGTTAGGTAAGAGCCAAGAAGTCTCAAGAATGGCATATTATCACCCTTTATCATTTAGTGTTCATAATACACGGGTTTATCTTTGATACTATTACAGAAATAGTTCTCCCATTAAGGTGCAAAGATATTCATCCTTTTTAACCCTTCTACCTCCCCAAGTTCTCATTTTTAAATCTGCAGCCAGAGATTCATATAGCAGCAAGGGTTCCTCTACAGATACGTGCTATATTCACCAAGTGTTGCTCAAGTACCCATTTTTGCAGCCACTTTTCAGCCCTTCTTTCCCCCTGCTGCTGACTTGCAGAGGCTGATGCTCCTTCCCATTTGCCTGAAGTAACGCCTGTCTGTTGCTCTTCATAGGAACAGACCTGAATTCCTCCACTTAGGGCAACTATACTCTTGGACTGAAGCAACTGATCTCCTCTATCAATATTAGAATATGTAGTATTTAATTTTACAGTTTATTTGAGAAGTTCTTGTGAGTTCAGAAAACAGCAGAGCTTTCTGTTTGCTTCATATTCTCAGGAGTCACCAAATCAGTTTGGAAATACACTTAGTGCAAAAGGCCAGCGTTCACCTCATGCCATACTGTGATACCCCCGTATAAAACCCCAACCGAGTCCCTCTCTCCATGCAGCTTTTTTCATAATTGATTAAATCTCCATCAACAAACAGAAAACATTTCAAATAACTTAGTTCAGTGTTGTTTCATGTGCTTAATTTCCTTTTTTCCCCTGAAGACTATGTCCAGAATAGTTCACAAGATTAAGATAAGCTATTATTAAAATATTTTTACTCCAAATACTTTATGCTGTTGCATTACTATTATCATCACAAGCTGTGAGAATAGGAAATTCAGCTATACTCAGTAACGCTGCTTTTAAAAAACACATTCTTGCTTGACTAAGTCTCTTAATGAACACAAAATATTTGGAAATTATTTAAAATATTTTAGCATTTTTAATAAGAAAAATGGACGCAAGATATTTTTGCAATAACAGACCTTATAAACTTGTATTTGTGATGCTAATCTCAGAATATAGGCAGCCACACCTATCATTAGGCTTCTGTAAAAAGCAGGACTGACGTATTTATGTGTCTCTATTTAACAGAGACTAATAAGGCACCAGAAAATTCACCTGTCAGAGGTTCTAAAAAGATCTTTTAGCCTGTGGCTTCTGGCTAAAAAACAAAACCCAGCCCCTCCTTCCTTGAACTGGACTCTCCCGAAAGAGCTGCTTTCACCAAAAAGGGCAAAGATTTGCGTTAGGAATCAGAAGTTGCCAAACTCTTGCGATAGCCTGTTCCACCTCCAACAGCTCTCCACCATGAATGACCTGTGTCTAGTTTCCACCATTTTTTTTCTGTGCTTTTCAAATAAGTAAGAATATAGATTCCCAAAGAGAAGAGCAGCAGAAACAAGAGGATGGGACGGCAGACACAGCCAGCGATACAGCTGGACCTGGCTCCGACAAATGAGAATGACATTGCAAGTTGTGGATGGATTTTGGTGGGGAGCCGACGGAAGGAGCGAAGGTGAAGATCTCTAGGAAAGGAGTTGCACCCAGAATAACCATTAGCCTCCGCATGCTCCAACATTTAGCCATACGTCCATAACTGCAATTACAGCCCCGCGCTCTGGAAGCGATGAATGTGGGGACCACTGAGCCAAAGGGCAAAACGCCTGATGACTGTGTCCTGCCATGGTGGCCACCTCACCACACAGCTGCATGGCTGTCTGGCTTGGGAAGCGCTATTTCTTAAATCAACTGCATATTGCATGTCCTGCCTGGATGGAAAATGATCACAGAAGCCTCAATCCAGCCAGGTCCTCAAGCTGTCTCTTGACAGCAGAGAGAGCATTGACCTCTGCAGGGCTTTCATGGTGTCTAAAGATTGTGTCTTCACACTCCTGGCTGGTTCTTGTGGAGCAGAATGAATGAGACCTTTGCCATGTACTTAAGTTTAGGAAAAAAGAGCAGCACAGATGCCAAGATGCACACTCAGTTGAACATGCAAGAAGGTTACTATTAGTGCTTCTAGACAGACCTCCATCTATTCTTAGAGTCTGAAATCAAACATAAACGTATAAAATATGCCAGGAGAGTTCACAGAGCTGCTGATGCTTCAGCTGGAGCTTATTTTTCAGTAGGAGATAAAAGGTGATTCTCTGTATTACGTACCATCACAGGATAAATTTGTTGTAACCGACTGCACTAATACAATAGCACTGCCGACACATATTGAAACTTAATCCCTCTGAAGACATATGAGCTTCTTTTAAGTTTCAAACCTATACCATTGAAAAACATCTTACTCCTGTGTATTCATGAATATGTTTCTCTTTAGCTATTCTTCTCATCCTTTTCACTATTTGTATTTTTTTAAATGGAGCACTGATTTAAAATGGAACTGTGAACAAGCCATTATTCTTGATCATTCTCTAAGTATTTAACCACTGAAATTGTCTATAACCAGTTTTGATATACTCAATTATGAAACGTTCTTCTTGTGATGATGCAGACAGCAGTTTACATACATGTTTAAAAACTCGGACACCATTTCACTACAAGGACAGAGTAAGATTCCACATCCAAATGTAGCTCCAGAGGGAAATCACACACCCGCGTATAAGAAAATCAAAAGAAATGCAGCAGGATCTCATTTCAGAACACAATTTGGAATGCTACAAAAAAAGAAAATAATACAAATACCTACAAGCTACACCTCCACAGAGCTTATATTTAAAATTCTAATCTGTAAATGGTCAAAGTTTTCTTTTAAAGTTAAAGGTGCACGGAAAATTTAAAATCAACTAAAGGATTACCTTTTTCCTTCTCTGTAATGTATAGCATGCTTGTATCGTGCTGCTTCACATTAGAAATTCAGGTCTTGTCTGTCCTAGGAGACTGCATGGTGACTGGAGAACTGGAGTGAGATGATCACATTATCACAAGGAAAAAGAAAGTGAAAACTGAGCAAGTGAGCTCAAAACTGCTCTTTGGGTGGGGTTTTCATTATTTATTAACCAGTGTTGACCTTGTCCAGCTACTAAGAACAAGTCAGAGGAAAATCAACCCTCTCAATAACCCTCTACAGTACAGTGTAAGAGATGAAAATGAACATGCGTTAACACACGCTGGTCTTTCGTGTGTGTGTTTGGATGGGAACAGCCTAAACATTTTGTGATCTTTAACATTAAAAAAAGCACATAAAATATCAACAAGTATCACAAAACCAAAAACTACTTTCCAAGTTTCCTTTATGCATCACAGGGCAACAGAAATCCCAGCCCTTGTAAAAAAAAAAGTCTGCTGGGTTTTTCAAGCCTTCTTTCATGTTCAAGATACAATCCTCCTGTAAGTTTTGACTGAGTGCCTTAAAAAAGACTCTCATTTACCTATTATTTAATCTGATCTAAATTACTAGGTTTCTTAAGTTTCTGACCTGTATTTTATGATGTATTTAAAACACTTTGACTCTTATGAACCATTTAATTGAATAGATAATAACTGCACATTTGTCCTACTTGCCATTCACCAAAGTTAAGTTTCAACATTACTTCTGAAACTATCCTGTACGCCTGTCGTTCACCAGTTTTTCTTTCAAATTACTGGGGTGGGAACTGTCCTTGATTATTTCTACAATATTGATGACATCAACAGATGCCATTGCAAAAATTGAGAAATAAATTGCAATTTTTACATCTATGGATACTGTTTCATCAAGTCTATATGGCTGGAAGAAGAAAACAGATTCTCAGATGATCTAAGTTGTTATAACTGACTTCCATGGAACTGGAGCCCTTTAAGCCAGCTGAAGATCTCTCCCACAAACCATTGGGCATGGCTGATCAAACCAACCATTTAGAAACATTGATCTCTGTGCCTGAGTACGTTACAGGGAACAGATTACAGTCATAAGGAAAGAAAGTTCTCTGAGCTGTATGACAAATGAGACAGAAAAATCTCTGTATTCAGCTCAATATTACACCGTTATTTTGGTTACAAGATTTATGGCATACCTGCTACCCAACTAAGGCAACTCACAAAGTAGGCATCTACTCAGTTCTTTGGCTTCGTCAATAAAATGGAGTCTCTATCAGAATCAGATGCTTATTTTTCAGAATTAAAGAATCCATGTCAGAGTTAAAACACTTTCATATGCTTAATGTACTTACCGCAGTAGTGCTGGAAAGGGCCTTTAGGTCTGTGTTATAATTGTCATGTTTTCTGGTTATATTTTAAAAAGTTAAAAAAATAAATCCTTGCTGGACACAGCAGTGCCCATAACAACGAACCTTTATTTGAAGACCAAATACATCTGTGACTTGAAACGAGAGTATTGATCATCAATGAATGGGAATGGTGATCAGAATATCATCTAATTAAAAGGTAGGCATGATGGGATATCCTGCTGGCTTTAAATGAGAAAATGCAACTCTGCCTCACTTTGTGGATGCCCCTGGTTTGAAGCTGTGCCGTCTGATCTAACAGCAGGTGTGATCTGCAACAGGACCAGAACACATGCCGGCCGAAGACGACTGCCTTTCTGAGACTGACCTAGCAGGATCCTGGCATAGAAGTACCAACATCACTGGAAAAATATCTATGTATGGGTCCCTGGTGTTGTTTTTAATAAAATTTTTGGCTAGGATTCCCATAGAAGGCACAAAATATCATGTACGTTGCTGCCTTGTGAAGTGGCATAACAGAGGAGCAATGGGGCAATAACAGAGGGATTCCTTCCTTTTTATACACTTTGCTGATAAACCTGCCTAAATAATTGCCTTTGGTATTGACTCAGACAGTATGGCTCAATTCTTCTGAATTATCTCAAAAGCCTATGCGTTTGAGATCATTTTGGATCTTTTCCCACACCAACTAGACCCTAATGAGGGGAAAAAGGACACAGTAAACTGTGTCTCAGAAATTCAATCTTTGGCTTAGACTGCTCCAGAAATAGGTCCTGCTTGAAATGTTAAAATCTTGATTGCTAGTAAATAAACCAACTGAGCACACTGGGTTCCTACAAGCTCAAGAGCACACACGTGTAAAGGACTTCTGTTCAGGCTTTCATGGCAAATCAGCTGATGACAAATACTTCTAATCTGTTTGGAAATGTGGTTTCATAGTTTAGTCCTTTGGGGCCTGAGAACTTTGCTCATCGTGTCTCTGGGGCATTACACGGTAATCTCTGAAAAACCACATGCTAGATTAGCTCCGAGAATCTTACTGATGACACAAGGCACTGAGGATCTTTACGTTTACAAGGGTTGATGAAGACCAGCATCTCCCAGTTACACATGGGAGGTCCATCACCCTGCGAGGGGTCAGGAACAGAAAGCAGACAGTAGCAGTGTAAATCTTAAACTGCCAGAATATCTCAAACTTAGAAAAAAAAAATCACAACCACGTCTTTTCACCACCATGTTCAAATAGTCCTCTTGGTTTCCATCACAAGGCAAGCCCTTATTTCCTACATCCCAACTCGATATTACTGTCTCCTGGTATATCTATAGCATATGTTACAACTAACGATGCCAGCACGTAGGCAGCTCTGAGGACCCATCCCCATCGACACCCACAGTTCCAGAGACTTCAATCTCACTCAATTCCTCATTCATCCCCTCACGTTACCCTTTGCTATTGCTGCTTCTCTCCATCCTCAGCCAGAAGAACTCTATTATTTGCAGCACCTCTGCATCCTCGGTGCTGCCCTATTGCAAGGCTGGTGACCAAAGACAGAGCTTACAACACATGCTCTGGTAGAGGAACAGCTAACCAGTAAGGAGATGCAAGAGAAATGTTGCAGGTTGTCACACTACTTTTATGGTTTCTCCAATTAATACTGTAAAATGCACAGAATTACATAGCGTAAGTGTATTAAAACAAAAGGAACTGCTCCCCACTGAAAAGCCCCGATAGATAACATAACTTAGGGGTAAAGGTCCTTCTCTTGCATGCTGCCAAGCTATACTAGCTTTGGTGTAAATGGTCCCCACAGAAAAGCGACAATTTTATTTTGCTGGTAAATGCTGCTATGATTAGTATTCTAAAACCTGTGCAATTTAACTATTAGACCACATCAATTAGAGATGGAGAACATCAACTCTACCTTCTAATCAGTGCAATACTCCACCCCAGATGAATTTCCTATTCATTTAATAATAGATTTACACAATATTCTATATATTTAAAGAGACCCTAAAAACTGCAGAAAAAATGATGTTGTTCATCCTGTTTCTACTGGTGTTTCTAGTGTCACATGCCACAGAAATATTCTGATAAATACAAGAATATTTTACAAAGATGAATAAAAGCAATGAACTACAAAATGGTCTTGTTTATGAGAACATCAACACATTACCCTCATTCTTTTGGACAAGAAAAGGCCACAGATCAGTCAAGATCAAGAAAATGATCTTCACTTGAACAGAAAAGTAGATGTAGATAATAGAAAATCTGAAATTTATTAGCATTTTATTTTCCCTATATTAAAAAATAAACCTCACTACGGCAAAGTTTCCACATATTGTGCCCCAGAATGAAAAATTTGATGGTTATTAGAAGACAGGCAAAGAAGAGAAGACTGATAATCCAGCTGCTTGCTGCACAAAAAAATGAGTGAGCACCTAAAAAGCACCATGTTCATTTACTATGCTCATAGCTAGGACTCTAATAGAGCACGTAGGTATTACCTCCAGCATGATTCATTAATAGGTTAAATTCTGTTGTTAAAATTGTTTACGTATTTCACCTCTTCACAACCAACTGAGCAATGTACTGTTGGAGTACAAAATTAAAAGTACATAGTTTCTAGGCTAGGACAACTCTTGACAAGCATATTTAAACTTAACATGAACCTGGATGCAATTAAAAAGAAGGCAGGGAATGAGACAACAATAGAACAGGTTGTTATGGGAAGCCCTGATGCACAGGAACAGCACAGCTTAGAGAGGATACAACCCCACCTTCCCACTTCAACATCAGATACAAAAGAAACATCAAAATTAACACGGGAAGAGCCATGACAGCGACCACTTCACATAAAATCCTGTATGTATATGATAAAAACCCCAAGCACTAAAATACACAGGCAAGGTCAGCAAGACCAAACATCTCTTTCACACTGTCCACAGAGATTCTAACATTATTCTGAACGTCAGACCACTCATGGTAAGGATGGTGATTATGGTTTTGTGCCACTTGGAAGCTCCTAAAGAGGTGTTATTTAAGGCCATTTATCAGCATCATAACCTAACACTGCCAAAATGTGTATGTTTGGTTTATTCACTCCGTCCTTTAACACACACTGATATTCAAAGGTAAAAATGACAAGGAGTGGAGGGTGTTACACTGGATGCCAGCTTTCTGCACCAAGGCATCCTTCCTGATCCCCAGCGGCTGCACATGGAAAATCAAGTTTAATTGTTAGTGTACAGTCATAGCACCAACACTATCACTGGAACTATAGCTACCTAAAGACTGCTGTTTTAAGAAACAAAATCATTTGCTGGCAGAACTTTGGGCACCAAACAAACCTGACTTTCACCAATACACTGATTAACATTTTCAGCACAAAACTGCGTACGCAAGCCTGTATTAAGATCTCCTTGCAGACACCCCACTATCTCCTTACGCTGACCATTCATTTAAAAATATTTCCAAATATTCCTTTTCAGCAGCTTTGTTCACCCTTTAGTTTCCCACTGAGTGACACACTGACAGAGCCCCAGGTGACTTCAGCAGGGCCCTGAGACACCCACGTGCAATGCCTGGGTACCACGCACTACAGTGCAAACCCTGTAATTCCTGACATCTTACAATATTTCCATCTGTATTAACTTTATACCTTTAGAAATAAGGAAAGCGCAGCTCCTCACCCCTCCTATAGCCATCCAGACATATAAAAAAATTGCAGAGTTAAATTTATGGGTACACACTAGTTCTTGATAACAAAACAACTAATTTTTCCCAATAATTTATTCTCTCACACAGCAGTAGTACTTTTAATCTTTGCAAGAAATTTTATTCATCTGCAGTAATTCACACCATTCAGAAGAATGGGATTTTAAAATAATATTTAAACAACGTTGAGGAAAACAACTGAAAGGTGCCCACAAGAGACATATTTAGATGCCTGCTAAACATATTTACCTAAGTCAACACTGAAGTTTTATTTGGTAATTCTACGTTTTAAAGCTATTGTCTCAATTAGGCCAAAAAGGAGGAGACTGCTTATGACTGCAAGCCTCTGCCTGCATTCATTTATTGTTCAGTTCACAGTCTCTGAATACAACACAATCCTCCAACGGAGTCAGCTTTCATAATTCAGCAGTACAAAGTCTGCAAACACATGTAACCTAGATCCATATTTCACAGTGACAGCATATGATAGCAGAATGTGAAGTATTAATGCTAGTGTCACTACAGTCCTACACTCTACTGCACTTTAAGAGAAAGCAGCTGCTGAGATGAAATGTGTGCCAACTGTCTGAAGACAGAAACATAAGAAACATTCCTTCTGTTACAAAGGGAGAGACACACACAAACAGACTTTCTTTTAGACTCAACAAGCACAAAGTTTCTTACTTTCGCCTTTTACGTTTCTATTTCAAAACCGCTCGTGCGCTGCGCAGCAGAGGGAGAAGACGTGCCTGGGTGGAAGCCACAGCCTTGGCCACGAAGGAGCGCTGGAAGCACAGAGGGTTGGGTGAAGGTGAGGCATCCGTATGGGAAACTGCTGGAACAACGACACCAATCCAGCACAGTTCTCCAAAATCAGTTATACATACAGAAAAAAACTAATTCCCACCAAATATCTCATGAGATATGAGATATCATCACCCAGCACGCTGGTAGGAGAAGCTTTAGGACTTTCCAGGAATACTACTGCAGCTTTTCAATAGCCAAAGCAGTGAAATACTCTCCTGCCTGCAAACATCTTCATCCTAAGCCATCCTCGTGGAGCACGCGGTGTGTACCTGCTGCTGAGAGCTTCCTTAGACTAAGGGACATGCTACAGAATTGCAAATTGACTTAAGATGCACTTTTCTCATCTATTCTCTGTATAAAGATCGGTGGAGAACCTGCCCTCCTTGATTTGTGTCTAGTCCCAGAGCAACCATACCAAACGATCTACCACGTACTGTATCACCACCTCTTAAGCACAGCGCTACAATAAGAGCGCGACATAATCTGAAATGTTTGGCCATAATTCACTTAAAAACTAGCACAACCTCATTGACCTCCTTATCAAACAATTTATTGTGCATTTACAGACTGGACAATGAAATAGAGGAGGTAAGGTATTAACGGTGACACTATTTGGCAAGCTCATAGCGCAGTTCATTCAAAAGGCAATTTTAAAATTGAATGAAGAGGTTTGACTAGGCAATAAAAACAGCCACAATGCCAGTGAACAGTACTTAGGAGGAAAGCCTCTAATTATCCTATTTATAAATCAACAGCAATTTTACTGATGACTTCTTCTCAAACTTGATTAAAATAACTTCGAAAAATTAAAAAATAATCAGATCATATTTATTTTATTAAATTACAATTTAAAAGTATTATTGATTCTCTTCATAAATGAAAATGATAAAAACTGGAGGACAAGAACGAGACAACATTTTTTAAGAGAAACATTTGTACAACACTCTGCAACATAATTATAGTGCTGCCCTTGGGGAAGGGGATTTTATTTTATAATGAGAATGTTTACACTGTTATGGGGTTCAATCTATCTGGGAGGGAAGGTTAAACTTCTTTCCATTAAAGACAGCCTTATAATGAAAAGCTCTGAAAGGAGAATGGAGTCTAATATAGTAGATGTAATGGTCTATTAAATGATTCACACACACAAAATGAATCAAATTCATTGTATCTTACTGCTCTTTTATGACAAAATTGTTGAAAAAATAAAACTATTGTCAAGATAATTGCGTATTACATACACTGTATTACTGTAACTACTATTCTTATTGGGTGACCCAGAGTCTGCATTTTAGGTGCATTAATAGGACATTACATTTTAAATACTTTATAGTATCGGAATGTTGCACAAAAATCCCACTTTCACTCTGAAGGCAAAAATCAATTTAGACTTAAAGTCATGCTGCAATTCTGCATCATTCTTTTTCAATTAAGTTTTTGCATACATTCTTTATGATGTCATTTCTACATTCCTGCAACAGATGTTTGTTTATATCCCAATTTACGAAAACGCTGCTGCACCAGTTCCTGCTATTTTGAATGTAACCTCTACAACTCGCTTGTGTTTCCAAAACACAGTACAATAAATGTTTTCTTAAACTTGCCCCCTCAATCTACTGTTAAAAATCACCATCTCTGATCATTACACGGTAACAGACACTGTTCTGAAAGGAGCTTGAGTGTATTAAAAGTTAAATAAAAGTCAAGGTACATGTCTAATATATATATATCATATATATATATATCATCAGATTAAAAATAGATAACTTTTGGTGTTTGCATGTAGGATTAAAAATTGTGTTCCCTTTGTCAAGACCTGATTTTACATGAGATCTATGATGCAGTAATTTGGCCTACTAATAACAGCTCTGTAACCATAATTACTGTTCAGTACTGAGCCAGTCTTGCAAACACACGTGTAGACTCACAAGTCCACATGACTCTAGTTAGTCATCTACAGAACTGTCCATACGTACTCAAGCAGTTATACTAAACATTAAAGACTTTATATTATTACCTTTTGGGGGTTTTAATGTTTCATAATGCTGACTGCATGATTTTCAGGTGTTAGACAGTCACAGGATGACCCAGGAGCTATCACAATGCAAGTGAAAGATCACATAAATATTAGTAATACGAGAACATGAGTATTTTGAGTACTTTTATCAAATAAATGAAATACACAATCAGCAGTGGCCAGAGTGTTCACGTTTCCAGACTAATGGCCAAAACCTGGGGCACCACAAACAGTTAAAACTTTGGATTTCAGGAAGTACTAAGGGAAGTTTATAGAAGCCTTTACAGGTATACCAAGAACTTCAAAGTACCTATCAATCTCATATAATTTCAACCGAGTTATATAAAAAATAAGACAGAGTTCCTAAAGTCTCCTGATGGTATTTAGACTTCTCAAGGGAGTACAACCTTGCAGAGTTAGGTCCTTATATTTTAATGTCTAAAAGCAGGGGCTACAGGACTTAGTTAAGCATTTGAAGGCTCTCACACTTATTTTGAGCTATTTCAGTATAAAATATATTTCAACATATTTATTATTTACGGTGTACGAGGGGAGTTTAGTGCAAGCACCAAAGCACAGGTGGTGCATGAGGAGCCACACCAAACACTGCTGCTTCCATCCAGCTTCTTGGGGGGAAACTGCTCAGTGAGGATGAAAAGCAGAACATTTCTCATCTACAACTGGCTATAGAAACTAGCATATTTTAAACACATTCACCTCCTAGGTTACCTATGATTGATGGACTTCTAAAATGTAATTTTAAACCAGTCTAAAATTTGACACTAATTCACAGCATGACTCCTTCTTAAAGCTTTTAACACTGAAAACTGAGACAAGAAAAATCAATTCAAACATATTTTAATTACAGGAAGTAAGGTGGGGAGCTTCACTTCCATATTCTTCTTACTAGAATTCAAAATAACAGAAATAATCCAAAAATTTTATAATCTGAAGCGAGATTAGTTTCTCCTGCTGCCCACACCCTCCTCCAGAGAGGAGCCCCAGTTCCTAAGCACCAGTCAATTGCTATTAAACATAATTGCAACAAAACAAAATAATGATTCGCATGTTATTGAGGTGTCCAGTACAAGAAGGTAAGAAATTAGAAAAGAGTATCTGTTTTCAGAAAGAAGAAAAGTTCTGGAATAAACAGCAATTTATTTACCTTGCTTAGAAGCAGGATACATTGTCAAGGATAAAGTTTCACCCATGAACAAGACTCTTTTCTATTAACATGAATCCAATAACCAAACACAAGCAGATGATACATAAGGAGATGGAGAAATTGCCAGTATAGAAGGTAGCAAACATATATGAAAAATGGTAAGAGAGAAATTAGCCTATTAAATAAACGGACTCCTAATTTACCAGTGAAGGAGTTACTCAAAGACAGGTTTTAGCAGCGATCAAAGGTACACAAGGTAGATTTTATTGAAAGGATGCTCTGAATAGTTTCATGTTGCAAGACTACAGGCCTTGCTCAACATGAACTGCACTACTTGGAGCAAAATAATGCCAATAATACACACTCTCCAGCAGATGCTTTTCAATTCAGTCATTTAGGACTGTGTATAAAAAGACTGGACATGGCACTTAGTGCCATGGTCTAGTTGACATGGTGGTGTCAGGGCAATGGTTGGACTCGATGATCCCAGAGGGCTCTTCCAACCTGGTTGATTCTGTGATTCTGTGATGTGGAACAAACATTCATTCAACAACCACTAACAGCGAAGGTTCATCAAATCGGCCATTTATTTTCTCCTTTCCCTGGTATCTGTTTCCAGAAGCTGCTTTCTCCTCTCTTTATTAAGACTTGATTACCATACGTCAGGCACCATTATTACTGCATTGGAATGATACTGACACACCAAACTTTTTTAATGCTTGCCCATAGCTATGCAGTACATATGAGGATGAGCTGCAAGTCTTCCCCAGTCATTGTGTTTGAGTATCTGTACTTACCTAACAACTGCTCCAAGGATAGTTCGATTTTCTAGATGAAGAGGAGTGTCACTCCAATTCCCCCATGAGAAGGTTTAAAGAGTGAGTAACAGAGCTGGGACCTCTGAAGACAATAAAGTGCTCAAGTCAGATTTCATATATCCAAACAAAGCATCTTCATCGTTGCAAGGCATCCTCCTAGTTAACACGCGCTTTTGAAATTTCAAGTTAACAAATGCTTTCCAAACTCCATTTCTCTCAAGAAAAATCCATTTGTTTTCTTTATAGTAGGTCTTTTAAAAGGGAGTCATAACTGATGGATTACAACATGTTTCTACCTTTTCAATCTGAATTTCATAAGAATAAAATAAACCACAAATGAAAGTGCTTGTACCAGGCACGTTGAACCTTTCTTCTTCTATTAGCATATCAGTCTGCAATCATAACTAGATCAATAGCGAAGATATCTGCTTAAAAGAGCACCATGCTTTCTTTTGTCAGAAATTCATTACTTTTTATTAGGGTCATTGCCTGAAAACTTCAAAACACCATATGGACCTAATTGTGGTTTATTTTGGCAAAAAGGAAGACACTGTAGAACAATTGAGGCATTACATTCTACAATTCCATTACTTTCATCCCTCTCCGTTTTATTACTGTGTCATTAAAGGCAACTTGAGTGAGCGAAGAATTATAGTGTCATGTGTACGGGCTAGTAGATTAATAACAAAACACACTCAAGTTTAAAGGTATCTAACAGCTGTTTTCATTATTTTGTGTAAATACGCTTGAAGCATATCTATCTGATTAGTGGATAGAGTGCTCTTCTCTGTCACATGCCATGGGCACTGCTATGTGCAAGTAATCAAAGTGCTCAGAAAATGAGTTTACATTGTTCACTGCTGAAATACACAAATGTCAGAAAGTGACTGCGCATCAAAGCTTAGGCAAATCATCTGCTGCAAACAAACAGGCTCCAACGCAGCTTTAAACGTTCCTCTGCAGCACAATGACTGAACAGGACTTATTGCTAGCCCAAATGAAGGGATGCTCGTGGAACAATAAGTCGCTAATGTATAGATGTGCCGACAAGTTCAGCACTGAGTAACTCTGAAAAGAGCTCAGCCACTTTCAGATCCAACGACATACAGTTTTAATGTCATAAATATTGGGCTACTTTAAGGATATCATACAAGTTTGTGCTAGAGGAAAAAAAAAAGCATAATTTTTTACTTGCTATTCCTTTTTTTAAATGATTTTTTAATATTTTTATTAATTTTTTAGGGTTTTTTTGTGACTAGGTTACCAGAAATCCTGACATGTAATTCCTCCTTTTATTGGCAACAAAAGGAAGACAGTTTAGGCATCCAAAAAGGGTCAAATCCTCTCATTTCCACATACAGTCACATAATTCAAGATTGGTAATTCAAAATCAGATGGCAGATAACATAAGTGAACTGCAAAACCAAAAGACCTTCAGTGAGGTTTGATGGAGGACAGATAAAATTTCAGCCACTGAAAGGAATTACTGCATAAAAAGTTCTTCTTTCTGTGATTCATTTGCTTCTAGCGCAGATTGAGGCAATTTTAGTATTAAACTACCCCGCACAAGGATGAAAACGAGCGCGCCACACAGACTCATCAAAATAAGGAATTTAAAAGAAATTCATCCTGACTCCAATGAGCTCAACAGAAAAAAATTATCCAAATGCTTCAGTGAGCAAAAGTAAACTGAGGCAAAAATCAAGAAGGCTGCTTATAAAACCATGATACTCAAACATCTTGCCTGAAGACAGTTCTTGCTGAAGCACATCTCACCTAATACTTTCCCCAAGCAGCGAGGTTGTCAACCCTTGGTACCACTTCAGTTTGTGTTGCCTTCTGAGGGATGCTCAGCCTACCACAAAACAACAAAGTCCAAGACCGATGCCTCAAGAACTGCAGCATGTCAAAGGAAGAGGAGAGGAGGGACCAAACGCACTGCCCATGACGTGGTTTTTTTCAAAAGCACTAAAATGTCCAGATAATTCCAGTACATATTGAAAGGCAAAAACGTTCCACGTATTTTTTTTTTCCCTTCCCACCTTAATTATTATGAATCTGGCTAATGAAAATTCCTCCTGATCCCAAATACGGTGAGAGGTTGAACATATGAGCAAGATATACCTTGCAGGACTCTGCTCATTCATGCGACACCCGATTAATGAAATACAAGACAAACACTGTGCCCAGTACACAGAACAGACTGGTCTTTCGTTGTGTCTTTTACAGCTGCTGGAAATACATGATCTCTTTCATGGAGGAGTTCAGGTCTCAAGACTATGGTCTCAAGATTGAAGTCAGTATGTGACCATCTCATAGTCCATCCCTTTTCATCTTCATTTGGGGGATGTCATCATCGCAAACATCTGCAACTGCCTGGCACTACTCCTATATTGTTTAACCAACCATCCCATGAATTTATCAAATTCCTTTACATTTCAATAGTGTTTCAACAGTCATTTCAAAACTAAATGCCTCTCAGAAAAACAATCAAAAAGAACACAACCAAAAAAAACAAAAACTGAAACAAACAACCTCCCTACACACCCCTTTTTTTTCATTTCCAGTCTGAAGCATTTAATAATGACCAATTTATACCTAGTGGATGTTGTAAGGATTATCCTGGAACTTAAATAATTCCTCCTCTTTCATGGCATTTATCCTCTGACTGTATTTATAAAGATTAACATATATCCCCTTCTCAACCTTTATTTTGCTAGGACAAGTGAACCATACTCTCTTAATCTGCTCTCATAATACAGATTCTCCTAATCATCCCAGCAGCAATTCTCTGTACCTGTTTCACAGTTTAAATTAATCTTTCTTCAACATGGGTGACCAGAACAACATGCAATTTTTCAGTGCTTTACACAGACACACCAATATGTACCTTTAAAAATTTTTTTTCTATTGTGTATGAGAATCACATAAGGTTTTTTATTTGGTCTGGTGCAGCTATACTGCTGGCTTGGAGCATCTCCAGCAGCAAGTGGTCTATGTATCTCCATGTTCTTTACATTCTGCATTTATAGACTTCTCCACCATTTAGTGCACAAAAGTGACCATGGGAAGTAAGATCTGCTTGCTTCTCTATTCAACATCTATGAGAACCATCATCTAGAGATGAAAAATGCTTAGAGGTTTTAAAGGAGAACATGGCTGTGAACAGCTCTGGGGCTTTTTGAGAGGCAAAGTCATGGAAATGAAGATGCAGAACCCCATCAAAGAGCAATCATGATGAGTATTCTGGCAGAGAGGAGGGAACATACCTAAAATCAAATCCATCTTGGAGAAATTAAATCAGAGTCTCTTCAACTGGTGTAGAACCAGCACTGAGACACTTGTGCTTTCTAGACTAAAAGAGCTGACAAGGGAGGACAAGTGGGAAGATGAGGGCTCTGGCACGATGGTGAGACATTACACACTGTTAGTCACACAGCTAGTTGGGCATTAACAAAAATAGAGACAACGCCGTCTGCTGATGAGTCCCAAGATTATAAGAGGGGCAGGAAATACATAGGTAGGCCAAAGACGGACAGTCTTTAGCTTTCTGCAAGCCTGACCTCAGTACTAATTAGGAGTCATCTTACAAGAAAACAGCACAGTTTTATGAGGAATCCACTCTAAAATGAATCACAGGTTGGCTCATTCAACTTCGGATCTCATTCATTCTTCCTGGTTGTTGTTAGTGCCTATAACATTGCTTGAATTACAGACTGCACACAGTAACATCTTGCTATACAATACGCAAAACCCCACTGTTGAGAATACAGATTTCTCATCACACAAAATATCCCATCGCTAAACAAGGCAACACAATCCAAAGACCTTTTCTTATACATACTTGAGGAAAAGAAGCTGGGGAAGCGTTACTGGACTTGGATCTCTCACAGCTCTGCAACTAGCATCCCTACTACTTGGTGCTCATAAGCCCGAAACTCTGATGAACCCTCATTACTATTTAGATACGCATCTTTTCAACAGTGAAGCTGAACAGTCTCCTACCTTAAAAGCACTTCTGGTACATTTACATTGGGATTTTCATATTTTTAAATGTATGCTATTTGCATTATTTAAAGGGAAGAAGAGGAGGATTGTTTCATCTGGGAGTCACAACTGAGCAGGGGGAATGTCCAAAATATAAAATATTAAATATTCCTAGTTGCAAAGGCAAAAGCAAAAAAAAAAGAAAAAACTAAACAGATTAAAATACTCCTTGTACAACAAAGAAATTATCTGTGATTTGGCAAAATTAAAAATCATTTAACTTCATCCCATCTGGTTATGTATAAATAAAACATCTGTATTAAATTGTTCTTACACATTACATAAAGGTCATCTCCATAGGACTGGAGAGCTATGTTTCAAGTTTCCTCTTCAAACTTGAAACTGTGATTTTATGTATTCCATCGTGTGATTTTGTTCTCTTACTCTTTATTCTCTGAAATTCCTACAGAACATCTTAGTATCTTCTCCACTGACACTTCCATCTAACAGTACCTCTGACTTTAACTCAAACTGGTTGTCTGCAATCTAGGACACAACAGTGCTCGAAGCAGATCCCACCCTCTTAAAGTTTTAATTTCCCATTTAATAACAATTTTTAAGGCTATCTATTCCACCAGTCTTTTAAAAAACCCTGCTTTTTCTGGGTTTTGGTTGTTTTGGGTTTTCTTCCCCCCAAACTAATACTGCGTTCAAGACAAAGCGTGTCTTTTTCTAAAGGCACTGCCATTCCCCCGTGACTGGTAACAGAGATTCCTTCCTTCTCCTAAAATTATTTCTAAAAACATTTTGTATTCTCAGTGAAGAATCTCTAAAAACTCTGATATCCGTGCCCATTCCTTATCTTTTCTGCGGTTTTTTAGCACATCACCTACTTTTTTTCCATTATATTACGACAAATGCCCCGAATATTTAAGAATTAAGGTTCTGTCACTGCCTCATGTAGCGACTAAGAAATAATATTCTCAACACGACTGCTTCCCTCTCTGTTACAATTCTGTAAGCATGAAATCACTTTAAAGAAAAACAAAAAATTCACCTTCACTTCTATGTAATATTCATGAATTTCGTAATAAAAAAATATGGAACTGTTCAAACGTTGAAGGGCAGTATTTTGAAATGCAAAATTCAGCAGGGACAGCCTTGTCTATAAAAGCCAACTTTCACAAGTGTGAAGGATTTCAGTCTGTACCTTCATGTGGACTGGAACTGAACTGGACACAGCCACACCGCTCCATACCCAGCGTTTCGCTTTGCGTGCCGCCTCCTTCCACCTGCGTTAACATCGTACCCACACCGAGTGCCCTCAGCTCCCAGTGACTGCAGTGAAAATGAGGGTATTTAGCACTTTGTAGGATCCTACCACGAATCAATAGCCTTTTTCCACTTTGAATAGAAGGAAAAAAATAAACAGCTTTACTTTAAGTCTGCCATGACAATTTTAAACAATTAAATTTAATTTTCACTGTTTCTTATTACAACAATGTGATGCAAACTCTGAAAGTATTTCATGTCTGAAACACCCTGTATGGGGATGATATTTAACCCAATCCCAGCCTTGAGGAGAAAGACTTGTGAAAGGAAAAGAGAAAGAACAGATGGAGAACCGAGGTAGGAAGGCATAGAAAGCCCAAAGCAGGGCTTGGGCTTATGCTTTGAAAAAGGTAACATAAAATCATATCAAGTCGATGAAAACTTTTACTATTATGGAAATTAAAGTAAAAATATATTGTTGTTTTTATTCTGAGTAAGTACAGTTGAATTACTGTATTGCAGATAGACTACACCCAGAAGAATTAAAAGCACCATCCACACCAGTTCCTGATGGTGTCGTTTTCATCTCCTCTCCCATGACATCCCTCCACTTCAAATGCCCACGCTTATTACAGCAAGGTAGTCTATTCTCTTCACAAGTTGCAGAGAAATTATTATGCATGGAAGTGCATAATAATCCAGTCCAGTCGTGACTCTACCGCTGACTTCCCACATGAATATGCACGAATCAATTAAACCTCTGAATGCATCAATTTCCTTCTTGAGTAGTAATGATAATAATAATAATAGCTGCCCATTATATAGGGCACTGCATGTAATATTTTTAATGCCTGCTAATGAAATGTGCTATTAATTATTAGAATGTGGTTTGTTTTTGAAAGCCAAGTACCGGCGTGTCTCGACTTTATATTCAAAGTGACACAACTTGAACATTTCTAAAAAACTGACTATGGGAAAGGGCTTACAAGTATCACGGCAAATCCTACTTAAAAATCAAACGGTATTTAAATCAGTATGAGAACTTTGAGATCTTACCAGCTATGCTGCAGGGAAATGTGCAGCGAAGGGGTTAATCAGAATAGATGGGAGTGGTTATAGGCTCGGTGCCACAGGTTTTGCCCTTTGTGGCTTCTCACATCCCAGACTTGGAAAATATGAGCTGTGATACTGAGAAAGGTAAGAAGCCAGCACAGCCCCATCGTGATAAATGAGTTTGCATCATCTGTCATTAGAACTTCCTGCCAACAGGGTCATTCCCTATTAAATTACCACTTGTCAATGTTTAAAATACTGATTGATAAATGACTGTGCCAAAACTGATAACACGACAGCTTTTATTTTCTAATATTCTTCGTTACCACATTCTGCTACTTCAAGATACAGATATAGTAGTTTTTTTCCAAGTACTTCAGCGAAAGACAGTTTAATCTAATACAAAACTAACAGGTACTGTACAACGATTGGTCCTGATATACATTACACACTATTCTTCTTGCCAAAACAAACCTACTGGCGATTTAGCGATATGGGTAGATCCAAGTTTCACATTTCATCAAATGCTAGTAATCTGTTTTATCAATATAAACTGCATTTTAATGAAAAAATTCTTTTCTTCAGTACACTTCACTTTTAATGCCCCAGAGTATAATAATTCGTTCATGCTGTAGAACAAGAATGTTTTACAAGACCTTAACTCTCCAGAGAAATTTCTCTGTAAATACAAAATGCAAGTTTTATGGGAATGTGTTGTATGCAACACGAGCAGTACCCAACATAATAAAAAAACTAGGTTGCACAGAGAATTCTGCTTAAGTATCCTTGTGAGCTATTGTGAGACTAAACGGTTACTATGATAGCGTTTAGTGGAATACCTATACGACAGATAAAAGCGTCAGTAAAACTACTTTTGTTCCTGAATAGATAAAAAGAAATGAGTTTTTTTTAAGAAAGTTTTGCAAAACGAATACATCCCAGCAGACTGGTGAGCCGGGTACTCCTCTGGGAGGGCACTCTCAGTCTGCTGCTGCTGGAGAGTTCTGGGATAAATATTTTGGGGACAAACCCAGAACATTCTGCCTGGAAGACCAGGCTGGGGCAACAGCTACTCCCCCACCATCCAGAGAGAGAATGGAAGCTCCTGCATCACCCTCCAGTCTCCCCGACAGCCCACGATGCACGTGTGGAGGAAGCACCATGTAAAAAAGCACCGCTGAATATGGATGCTTGAGGCACCCTTCATTCAGCCACCCAACCCCTCGCCATAGGCAGAGCGATCTGCACTTAGCGCTTATCCCAGAGATGCAGAAGGCAACTGACCCACTGCCAAAGGCTCCAGAACTGAAAGACTCCATTTTATAACCCTTTTATAACTGCACTTTCCTCCCAATAGATGCTGTGTCCCAGATCTTCAGAGCATCCCTCGTGCTTGTTGCGTAACTGTCCTAGCGTGCCAACACCAACCCTCCAAGCCTGCTTGCGGCAGGTGAGGAGGAAAGACATTCACGGGAGTAATTTCCATCATCCAGTTCTTCAGCGGCAAGCCCCAAGGTAGGAGCAGTCTATTGGCATTTTCTAATTATGCTAACTACCCATAACCCGTGGTGGCAGGGAGGCTGTGCCCACCAGAGAGAGCACGGCACACCACGGAGATGCCTGAGACACCACCAAAGGCGGTAGCGAGCCCCAGCACCAGAATCACTATCATTAGCATAGTACTCCACCTAAGCTAATATATGCTATTTCACTGGAAGGCTAATTAGCCAAAAACTGCTCTTCTAAGGTATACTGCTTCCCATCTGCAAGACAGTTCACTAGAGCTCACTTGGGTACCACCGCTAAGCATCGCTCTGTGCAATGTAGACACGTCCCCAGTGCATATCTATAGCTGTGGGCTCTTGTGGATTTGAGACTCTCCCTCCTTGTTGACATCTGTTTTTCCAGCACAGCAAAACTACTGTACAGTGTTAAGATTACAGAGGAAGGGGGAGCCTCTTCGTTATCTAAACAGAGGTCTGAAGTTCAGCCCTGCAAGCCTGGTCCAAGTGATGCAATTATTTTTTTCTTCCCCGAAACAGGCTCCTCCACACGTGACAGTCACGTTTCTGTACAAGAGATACTGTCAGCATCTTTGAAAAACTTCTGCTTTAGTCAGAAACTCCCCTGACTGGCCCTAAAGTACTCTCTAAATTGGCAAATTCTGCCTCTCTTACACTATAACTAAAAAAATATAAAATCATATGCTTGAAATGTCCTGTTAACTGTACCGTTATAGAAGCAAATGAAGAAACAACAGTTTAAAATCTTTAATTCTACTTCAAAACGTGTAATGCAGACAGTACAAGATACTCACTAACAAGTTCCACTTAAAAGAAGCTATTTTTATTTTCTGCCATAATCCTCATCCTCTCATGTTTCTCTTATATTATTCCACCTTACTCCAATGCACATTTTGAGCTCTTAGGAATGTTGCTTCATTCTTGCTTATAAAAACATCTTCCTTTTCTACCACATTGCGACAATAATAAAGATATACTACAGTCAGAGGAATAGTAATAATAGCTAAAATCTATATTACAATTTTCATTGAAATGAATTCCAAGGAGTACCTCATCTGATCCCGCTTTGCCGACTGCCACAGACAGTATAGATGCAGATGGACCAAGAGGATTCATACACAATATCAAGGAGACCTTCCAGAGGGGTCTGCTGGCATATAGAGATGCAAGTACCAAAGACAACATCAGTAGAAAGGGGATTTTCTTCCTGGACCATAGTTTTTCAGTGCAAAAGTGGAAACATTATATCAAAATAGACTCTATTGATTGTATAGAAAAAAAAACATTTAGGATTTTATTTACATTAAAATAGAAAACAAACTGAAATTCAGCCAATGACAATATAAGTGTGAATTCCAGTGTATTTAATTCCCAGTGTTGTAAAAAACCAGTCTGATACGCAGCACACATGGCACCTAAGATCAGCTCCTGGTCTACACCCCTTGCAATACCCATACACTACGAAGCGAGAGCCTTAACTTGGAGTTTTATTTGTGTTCAAGCTTAGATGTACTCCAGGATGTATTTCTACATAATATACTTCACCAGAACGTATAAAGAGGAGAATTCCAAGTCAGAAATGATAGAGGATGAGTATATACAGAGTAGCTGTGGCACCAGGGGACGCAATACGGAAGCTAGTCGTCAGAAGCAGAAAACAGGAGGATTAGGTCAGTAAATTTCTTATTCCGCTAAATCTTCAAATCCTTTCATCTCTCCTCACTGAGGTAAGGGCCACAGTCTGGTTGTTTGCTCTGGGAACACCAATACGTGCCCTTATGACAAATACTTATTAAAAAGAAGAATTTTTATAAAAAAGCATCGACAACTTCCTCTCAAAAGTAGAAAAGCAGTGATTAGATGCCCATCTGAAATATTTAAATACACATTTCACGTCTATACACATATACATTTAAATACACATTACACACATAATGGTACCTCTAATAGTATTCACAAGTATTTCCTAGGGTATTCTTCATCATTATACCTTCACTCCTAAGTGACCATTTACTACGCTGCTTGTGCTAGTTTGTGTACCCACCTTCTAGAGTAATTACATTAAAAGGTAGATAGGTTAAAGGATTAAGTCATATGACATGCTCCTTTCTTACACGGGTTTTGATCAAGGGTCACATGTATTTTATTTTGCCCTACAATTGCAATATTAATCTAAAACAATCTTAAAAAGATCACCATCACATCCGTGAGGATGATTTCTTAGATCAACTCTCTCCCAAATCCAAATGAAGATTACGTTTAAGACACAAAGACACCCTGAGACGTTCTCACGCAAAATAAAAGAGGTCAAAGTAAAGACAAAAAAAAAAATCACCCTGGTTATTTTGCCTTCAGAATTTTTAAATATTTTCCCAACTTCTCAGCCAAATTATGCATTTTAAAAAGACTTCAGGCACTGAAATGATTGTCAGTCATGCAAATAATCACTTACTTACACTGTATGAGTTTGGTTTGGATAAAGCAAATTACCATTTGAAAATAACTTGAAAAACACTCTGGGCTAAGAGCTTGCTTTAGGAATTTTAGCTTGGCCACAATTTTTCTTAACCTTTTTCTCCTCTGTCTCTCTTCAGTCACAAGACTAATGCAGGCAAAATTAAAAAACAGCATTCAATCGCCACAGGTGCATTCAACATTATTTAAAACATGATCTTGTAAAGAAATAGTAAATACTGGCTACAGCTGAAGGTCAAAACCCCAAGAACTTCAGAATCACTCAGCAGTCCTCCTGCTTTTTTTTTTTCCTGTGACAATATTGGGCTTTTCCTAAAAAAACAACCCCAAACTTGCATCTACAGTTAGTTGTTGAATAAAATCTATATTAGAAATACTAGAGCTGATACTAATCTGTGTTTCTAATTACTCTGCTGAGAAAGTTGTATAGTCACACAGTTTTATGAACATCTTAGTTTTGTCCATCACCACTGAAAATAGTTTTTCAATGTAATTTCAAGTGCAACAACCACAATAAAAATGTGAAAGGTGTCCTGCTTTATGAGATGAGATTGACCACAAGAGCGGGACATGAAGAAGAGCACACAGTAAGATGGGATCTTCCCACTTGACCAGTTTGGGCAGCAGCATACCAGTTTTACCCACCTAATCACCTTCTGCTTTGGAGGAACGATCACTGTCTGTATGACTTCAGACTGATTTGTCAGGTCTCGTTTGATCCCATCTGCCAGGGCTGACAAGTCCAAAAGAGCTGATTTAATATGAGATGGGGTTATCACATCTTCATCTCCCAAACTAGGCTTGGGCCACATGACTTCCTAAGGTATGCCAAAAAAACAAGAGACCCTTTTAAAACGGCTCGATATCAAATACGCTGAGCATTCACAGCATTCCCTCCCTCTTTAAAAACATGGTCTCTAAGAAGCAACAGTAGATGAATGGCTTTAAACTGAGAAAGGGTAGATTTAGGTTAGATATGAGGAAGAAATTCTTTACTGTGAGGGTGGTGAGACCCTCGCCCAGGTTGCCCAGAGAAGCTGTGGCTGCCCCCTCCCTGGCAGTGTTCAAGGCCAGGTTGGATGGGGCTTGGAGCACCTTGGTCTAGTGGAAGGTGTCCCTGCCTGTGGCAGGGGGTTGGAACTAGATGGTCTTTAACGTCCCTTCCAACCCAAACCAGTCTGTGATTCTATGATTCTATATAGGTACTGATCTCCACTGCCTTCCAGGCAGCCAAGTCCCTAAGAACACTGGAGGATTTTAACCCACTTGCCAAAAACATTGGTTTAAAGACTTCACTTTAGACATTGATTTTTAAACGATTTGCATCAGTGCTTTAGAATAGAAAGTTTTCCAAGATACTGAAATGCAAACCTTGCAGCATCAACATCAATAAAGTGCACGACCTCAGCTCCTGTACTAAAAATCTCTCTACCCCAAACTACCACAAATGTATATTTAGTCTTTGAAATAACTGTACGTACAAACGGGTCAGGGACAAAGATCTCTGGTACAATTCTATGGAATACACTGTAAAGGCATCAAACACTCCGCTGGTACAGGGATTCAGTGCCCCATACAGAAACAATGGTAAGCAAGCAACGATGGCTAGAAAGTGGTCAAGAATCCAGACTAGCATCTAAGGTACCAAAATACAAATAATCAGAAAGTACAAATGAAACTAGTAATAAGCTCAGCTGCTACAGGTCACTGAACAGAGTAAGCTGATGTTACTGGATTGCTTTACTACAGAGGCATGTGCAAAACTGAAGCAAACCCTGTACGGCCAGAACTTATTATCGGATCAAAAGTCGGACTCTTGCAGAGTCATTACGGTGCTTTCCATCCTTATTTCAACAAAAAAAATGTACTGAGCACTGTCTTGGCTTTAAGAGTATAATCAAATTGCAGAATCATAATCTAGTGCTGGTCCCATTGAAGCAAAGTTCCTGTTCAGTGGGAGGAGAGGCCTTTATAACAGGAAAAACAATTGTGCCAGGTTTAATCAAAAGTGAGAAGGGTCTAGCGAATGTTCCCTTTGAGCCACATAACCCACCGCTAATTTCAAGACGGGCTCTGAAACGAGGGTAATAAAAAACGTCCTTCAGAGTAACCGGGGAAGAGCAAAGAGC
This sequence comes from Nyctibius grandis, assembly GCF_013368605.1. NCBI lineage: Eukaryota > Metazoa > Chordata > Aves > Nyctibiiformes > Nyctibiidae > Nyctibius > Nyctibius grandis. The sequence goes on from NC_090666.1 coordinate 39,665,102, forward strand.
AACAACTGCTGCAGCTCATGCCAACAGCTGCAAGTCAGCTCCCTGCTACGGGGATGCTTTCTGCCTACCTGGAAAGCCATAAAAGAAGAGGTAGGGGAGGGAGGAGGAATAAAATCCCACCGCAACACACCGAGGGAAATATAGCTTCTTGACTACAGGCTTATCACTTTTACTGCTCTCTAGCATTTCTTTCTCCTCCTTGACCTCCCCTGTACAAATATATACAGAGCTGAGGAGCAGGCAGCTCCTTAAAGAGTAAAACAAGTGGGAAATCACTAAAACAAGTGGGAAATCACTCATCCTGAACAACAAAAGTTTGTACGACACATGCTAAGGACAGGCTCAGCAGATCAGACGCTGCTGAATAGCCTCTGATTACTGAAATACATTTATCAATTAGGGGATTTTGCATATTATCAAACTCTTTCATTAACGATGCTTTAGCTGATTAGTTAGAACGTCACCATAAATAGAGAGTTTTGACAGGCTGGAGGCAATTTATGACGTGGAAAATGTACTGACCTGCTCACATCAGGAAACCTGACTGGAAAATAAAGAACTTGGCACTTGGGTCTGATTATTTTTTCCAAATCCTTAGGTCTGTGGTCAGGAATCAGCTTCATAAATTTTCCGATGGATGTAAGAAACGATTCCATATTAAAAGCAGAGTTGAACACCACAACATCAGCAACCAAACTGTAAAAAGTGGTTAAGATTAATGAATGTACTGCTGCTGCAAAAGGAACAGAAAAGTTTTAAGTGCAGTGGAAAGAGGATACATAAACAAAAGGTGCAAGTGGAACGCTAACTAAAATCAGCCTTTTCACGTGAATTGGCAGTAGCATATGTATCTTAATTAGAAATGTCTTGATTTCTGTCTATTCACTCTGAAATATTAACTTTTTTTAAGTAATAAATTATTATTATTAATCTAAAGGAGCACATCCTATTCTGTCTGTGGATCCCTTTTTATTCATAAAACAGTAAAAAAATATTACTGCCATTATCTCTTAAAAGCATTATAAACAGGTAAGGCCCACTGTAATATAACTTTTGTAGAAGTAAACTTGGAAGAAAATGAAAATACCTTAGAAATAACCCTTCGCACTGAAGGACAACTTACCTTTGGTTAACCTACCTTTGACTACGTCTGTCAGGTAGCAGGATACTAGAGAAATAGAATGTTATTTTAACCTATGATTACATAATCCTAATTAAAAGTATATTCATCAAATATATATATTATATATATTAAAAATACATAGCACACAGTACCAGAAAAGTTTGAAAAAATTTGGCATGTTAATGCACTGTTTTGTTCCTTAGTGCTGTGTTTTAAAATCAATCAGATCAATAATTTTCAGGTGTAGTTAAATGATAACTTAGGTATTATTTCTCCACTTAGAGTCAGCCTGGAGAAAACGAGAAACTATCAAAAAAACCCTGAAATATCTGGAAGTTTATCCTGGAAGTGCTGACACAATCTTAGCTACACTGGCAAACACTCAACGCTAATGGAGGTAAGCAATGCTTTATGGCTGGTTGGTTTTCCCAATATGTTATATATTGGAATACAGACCTATGGGTCATAAGATACATTGAGGACATGCGTTCATAAGTCACGGGGCTGGTGAAAAGTATATTTGAGGTGAGAGGCTGTCATTCATCCTCACTGCATCTCTCTGCTGTCTGGTCAAGAGAGAGAACTGATACTGCTCACCAAAGCAGCAGGAGTCAGCAGGAAAAGAAAAAAAAAAAGAAAAAACCAACATTAGAGAGAACTAATCCTTTTCAAGCAGGCTGCAGGAGCCAAAATGATTTCTGGAATCCCACCCTCGTCCCCACCTATGGCTTTTAACCCATCGGTCTCCTTGTTTTCATACAAACGATCCAGTCATCTTTTCTGCACCAATTTACAGATGACATGAGACAACGCCCGTTTCTTCGCTGGTCTCTGACATGTAGCAAAGGCTCCAACACCATCATCTCTGCTTCTCCTGTGCATGAGGTCTCATCTGCCCAAGTTTTTCCTAGAGGCTCTGCCTAACACAGGCAAATTAGAAAGATCCTGTTACCCTCACTGCCTGAGCAGCTGAAAGGAATCTCAGCCATCACAGAAAAATATGATTTTATTACATAAACTCTACAGAACCATTAGGGGGAAAAAAAAAATTCTCTTTCTTAATGATTCAAAGCACCAGCCTGAAGATTCAAAGTGCTCCCATTTCAATCGTCTCCAAAACCTCTACACAAAGCTGGAAAGATTCACATTTCTAGAGTTACTATCAGATTTGGAAGATGGGAAGATGGCATTTCTTTGCAGGTGGCCACTAGGTAGTTACAAACAGTACAGAGCAGATAGCTTCTATCTGCTGGGGTTTCTGCAGCAACAAAGAGGGAAGATGAATATTATATAATTACATGGAGAAGCTACTGGAGGCTGGAGGAGACAGAATAGAGCATCTATAGACATAATCTTTTTTTTCCTAATAGAAGATACTTTTATTATCTTAAAAATGCTTATTTTAAGGATAATGTACACCAGCTTACAACAGATGTGTGAAAAATAACTGCCATAATAAAGCAAAACGTATACACAAAAAAATACTCCTTGCCCCAGTGCCAAAAACCACATCTTTTTGTTAGAAAATCTGATGACGTCTGCTTCTGTTTTCAAAACATCTTTCACTGTATTCTCCCCATCTTTACTGCCTGGTAGGTGGAACATGCTGCAAATGCAGCAGCAGAAGCAGCTACAGAATGACCAGTGTATACACAGATCATCATTTCAGAAATGTCAATATCAACTAGCTTGTATTATAAAGATGCAAAAGCTTAACTTGCACGTTAAAATGCTCAATCCCTCTTCCTAATAATTCTCCTACTAACAGATAGGTGAGAAAGATCATGTAAGTGAATTTATTTCAGTTCAAAACAACTGAGTTTTGCTGTTTCACTTCGGTCTGTACAGTGCCTAACCACAAAGCTTTTCAGTGTTGCTGTTATTAACTTCTTTCATTAACTCAGATTCGAGAAATACATTTGTTTTTAGCAACAATAAAGGAGCGCAGCCTTTAAAACGTCTGGGTATTTTAGCACTGCACAATTTCTGAATACTAGATGAAAGAAATATAAGGATTTATCTGGTATGTTTACTGCCCTCTCTTCTCAAGAAAAGTGCTGCAGTACATTTTAATTTCTGTTTATTTCCCTAAAACCCTCTATATAATTTCAGTTGGATGCAGTAAAAGCCACAGCCAAGCAAGAGCTGATTAGCTGCAGCTTTGCGAAGCATCCATGAAAAAAAACATCTCGCTTACGGCCAAGACACAGGTCAACATCCACACCACTAACGGGTACGCCATGGAAGCCCAACACAGCACTGGTGTACGCAATAAATTGAGGTGAGTTTGTAGAGCAGATTATTTCTGCCACAGCAGTTTTATCAGCCTCTCTTCGGGACTCTGTTGGCACCTCGGTTTGCTACAGGGTCATCATCTATACGGAGGACGACTCCTCAGGCTTATGAGGCTGCAAGGCTGTAGACAGAAGGACATCTTAAATAACACGGAGTGGTGCGAGAAACACCTACCATGAAAGGATCTGGTTGTATCCATACTGAAAATCCCTTTCCTGGCATTTCTGGACAGGATATGCCAATTGATTCTCGTGGAAGTAGAGGACCTTTTTCAATTTGCCAAGGTCAGGGCGGAGGGCAGCGAGTTCAGCCAGGTTAAGCACCGAGCTTGCAAAGAGGATCCTGGAAGACAAGGAGAGCAGTGTTTACTGTGTGTGAGCACGCTTGCAGGGGTCACCCCTGCCCCTTCTCCCCCCCGCCCCCCAAGAAAAACATAGTCCCTATAGGGACACATCAATAGCTAAGCCTTAATACCATGTAGCAGCATTCGAAGTTTTGATCTCTTAAAAAGCAGCTGCTAAGAACCCAACTAGAAAAGCATCGAATCTCATTGGTCTTCCCAGCTCGGTTACAGAGAGATGCAAAATAAAAAAAAAGCTGGATGGATTTTATTGAAAAAGGCAAGAAAAGCTGTATCTGAAGGACAAATGGAACAAAGATAAGGCTGACTAGGGAATACTTTGCTTGCCAGTTTCATTACACTTTACTTCTTTATGCAACCAACTACTAAAATTCAATATACGAGCGGGAATGGCACATGTTCATGTTATGACATAAACCCTCTTGATTTATGCAGTGCACTTATCTAGTATAGTCTATTTCTCTTTTTTTTTTCCCCTCACTCTTTTTCTGTTTTATTTTCACATTTTTATTAGGTATCCTCTACAATGAAATGTTATTTCTACCCTCGTGCCCCAGGACTGCCGCAGCACTCCTGCTATTCCACAGCCTACAACGCCGCACGCATCCTTCAATCACACAAAGCAGGCACAAACACCACTAACAAGCTGCTATCTGAGCCTTGTGTAACTTACCATGCTATCAGAAAATCAGCGTATTTACATGTGTAATACGAACTTGTGACCCTACTGTAAGCAGTGGCAGATTTCCCTGCATTTCACCAAAAACATGCGAGCATCTCCTGTCCCTCTGCAGAGCCGTACACGTTTGTGTTATACATTTCTCATCACAAGGGATTAAAAAAAAAACAAACCCCGAGATCAGGTATTTATTGCACATAAAACATTAAGCTTTAATAAATTACTTCTCAACATAGCATGTTTCTGACTTTTTTTTTTTGCTATCCACCATTTTAGTGGTTCAGATTCAGAACTGATTTATGCAATGTTTAATTCTTTTAAAATTTTTCCTATTCTTTATCCTATTTTATTCCCATTCCTCCTATTTTTATATGGATTTTGTGTTCAAGATTACTGCCAAACCGACATCACTAGTATTATAAACTGGATGCTGCCTGTCAACTTTAAAACTCCTGAACTTCCCCAAACATCCGTATATATCATATCATCACCTACGCTAACACACACCCTTCTTTGATAATCTGTATCTACAGAACAAACACTTCCTAGAGAACAGATCCTGTATCCATCTTCATCAACCTGAGTCAATGCTAATCTGAAAGGCTTACGAAAGCAAGAGATGAATGTTATTGCCTTGTTCATCAAATATTTGATCGTTCTAAAGGGACTGTCAAGCAGAATGCCAATTAAGACACGAGTTCAGGTTTATTACGAGACATACTAAGAGTTAAAAATAGTTTTACGTAAGTCATCACTTATTTGTCACGAAGAGTAATAACCTCTGGACCTCCCAATGACCTGGGTGCCAGACTCCAAGCAGAGGCAGGAAAGCTTCCTACGGGCGACGCGATACCCCTGCTCAGAGACGGTTGTGAGTTTAGTGCTAGAGTGACGAAGACAAATACAAACCATACATCAAACATTACAAAAATGAGATTAAATAGTTGCTTGGCAAAATTTTGGCTATTTCTGGATTGCATCAGAGCTTCTCCTTTGCTGATTTTTCAGAAAATCTTTTTGCGATGAGTTAGGAAGAAAACTGAATTGATGCAGGACAGCGTCTGTGAACCTGCCTGCGTCTAAAGGAAGAGAGGGGAAAAAAAGAGATGGCACATTGGGATTGAAAACACGGGAAGTGGCACAGAACTCGACACAGAAGCAAGAGTGGGAAGAGCAGACAGTGGGGGTGCCAAGGTTAACGTGACCACTGGAGAGAAAAGGGCAACGGGGAGCACGACGAGAAATGAGATCCAAGATCTAAGCTTGGGCAAAACCGTGTAGCTCTGAAATACCTGAACTCGCTCAGATGGACAAAGGAATAACTAGGAGAAGAATATGAAAAAAAGATGGTTATAGCCACAGGAAAGGAAAACAGTGTTTGCAGTACCGGCTTAAACAAACCGGCAGATTCAATAGCATCATTAGAGAGAGCTGGAGACTGGCTTCTAGCAGGGCAAGAAAGGCCAAAACCTTGGAAAGCTTGCAAGAGGCAGACCCAAATGTCCTCTCCTGTAAATGGGAAGCGATAAGACTCAACTGATTGCTTATCACTGCCCAGCTCATCAATAAACTGGCGTCAAGAGAAAACAACCCCATGCAGCACTACAGGCTGGGGGAAGAGTGGTTAGAAAGGGGCCCGGCAGAAAGAGACCTGGGGGTGTTGATCGACAGCTGGCTAAACATGAGCCAGCAGTGTGCCCAGGTGGCCAAGAAGGCCAATGGCATCCTGGCCTCTACTAGGAATAGGGTAGCCAGCCGGTCTAGGGCAGTGATCGTCCCTCTGTACTCAGCACTGGTGAGGCCGCACCTTGAGTACTGTGTCCAGTTCTGGGCCCTGCACTTCCAAGAAAGATGTTGGGGTGTTGGAGCGAGTCCAGAGGAGGGCGACCAGGCTGGTGAAGGGTCTGGAGGGTCTGACCTATGAGGAATGGCTGAGGGAGCTGGGGTTGTTTAGCCTGGAGAAGAGGAGGCTCAGAGGTGACCTTAGTGCAGTCTACAACTACCTGAAGGGAGGTTGTAGCGCAGTGGGAGTCGGCCTCTTCTCCCAGGCAACTAGCGATAGGACAAGAGGACACAGCCTCAAGCTTTGCCAGGGGAGGTTCAGGTTGGACATTAGGAAGAACTTCTTCTCAGAAAGGGTCATTAGCCATTGGAATGGGCTGCCCAGGGAGGTGGTGGAGTCACCATCTCTGGATGTTTTTAAGAAAAGACTGGACATGGCACTTAGTGCCATGGTCTAGTTGACATGGTGGTGTCAGGGCAATGGTTGGACTCGATGATCCCAGAGGGCTCTTCCAACCTGATTGAATCTTTGATTCTGTGATTCCATGATTACCAGCAAATTTACGTTTAGAGCCTGAAATAACACTGCTTTCATTTCTTACAGCAAAAAAAAAAATAAAACCATTTAAGCGGCAGTATTATTAGAAAACACCCTTCCTGATTTGCTTGCATTACTTTACAGCATTTCCAGAATTTAACCCAACAAATATAAGATGCTCTTAGACTTGTTTCTGTACCGGCATAAAAGCTGCTAACTACCAGCAATAACCAACCTCTCCGGCATTATAAGCTTAAATAACACCTGACAGCACGAGTCCCCGCGAACATGCCCACAGAGCAGCCGCGCACGTGGCTAATGGGCTCACGCAGGGCACTGGAGGATACGCTGGAGTGTATTTCCACTTAACACCTATTACAAGGGGAAGAAAAGAAAGTTTATTATAATGTAACATGCAACATAAATACATGTCAGTTGTCATTCCGCGTGACATCAACTCTCATTTTACCTCGGGTTATTATTTAAGTAATAAATCCTAACAAGGTGAGTTTATCATCCCACCGAGTGTATCCGGGAGGTAGAGACACAAGGTGATGGCAAGAACGCTCGAAACATGATAATTCCTGACAGCTGCTGCTTGAGCACAAGTTAAATTGAACAGTTTATCTCAGCATAAAGATGTTATAAGGTTTTATGTTTAATTTAAAAAAATTAACATAAAACCCAGAGAAAGCAGAGTTAGGCAATCTTTCACAAACATGACATACTACAATCACTGTATAAGCTGGATTAGTACTTATTACCATGCTACTAGAGAATTAAGCTGTTTTTAGACCACCAAAGAGCTTTAAATTGCAACTTTTGTCTCTGTAAGAGAAACCTATATTTAAAACGTCTGCTAAATTCAAATTAACAGCTACATCATTAACTCCCCATCTCACCCCCCCCCACCATTTCAACTGCTATTATGGTATTCTTATCTAGACCTATCAACGCTACAACATATAATATATACAGTTCTCTTCAATAAATAGTGTGTGAATCCTCACAAAACCTGCGTTGAAGGTCACATTTCTAACGCCACTGCCCTAGCTCTCCTCCCCGAAATACCCCCAAGTATTTGTCTGTGTTACAAATGACCTTCTTCCACCGAGCAGGACCATCACCACGTGCCGTAGCATCGCTGCCTTGGAGGCTGGCCAAATTTCAGGGCCACCATCCACACAAGCTCTGGTCTTACACTAAGCTCGTGCTTAATCTGAATCACTTAATAGTCCTTCTGACTTCTGAGGAACTACTTATGTGAATTAAGTTAAGCATGTGCTTAATTCATACAAATATTCATGGGAGGGAAGCTGACCGTGCTTGCAGGTTCAGAGCCACGATGTGTCTGGAGAATGCTCTGACCTTTGCTGTTGTCTTTCCCATTATTTTACACCAAAGGACTGAAAAGCAGTAAAATATAAAAACCTTTACTTTTTTTTTAATTACCAGCAGACAAAATGACTAATATAGGTTTCCATTTATATCAAGCAAATTATAAAAGTAAAGGTGCTAAAGTATTTTTATTTTGCTTTATAAATCTTCTTTGTGTCACGTACCCATGATTTACTCTTTTATGGCATTGCCCTAAATCTTTCAATTAAATTCCCATGCAACTTAACTAAAAACACATTTTGCCTTCCCCTTGGGAGACCACACAGGGCATATTTATGTATCTACGGATATGGAGGCAGAACTCGCCAATTCAGCAGGCTTACAGCACAAAGACAGTTTAAAACAGGACCTGATTTGTACTGGAATATTCCCTCTGTCTGGCAGAAGCTCTGCCAGCACGAAGGACTGACGGACACGGCCACCAAATGCAGCACGTGTAACCCAGTTCTCCCTGGAAAATAAGGAATACTGTAGGGTATGATTCTGTAGCAGCAAGAGGGACTCTCCTGCGCTGCAAATGAAATCCAAGGCCATAAATCTCTGCTGCAAAACAACTACATCTGCAGTAAAATGAGTTTATGATTGTAGATCTGGCAGTCCCAAGAAGAGGTATGAGCACTCCTCATGTGCCAGGTGCAGTATTATGATAAAACAGTTAGGTCTGGACATCACTACAAATAGGAACATATTAGGGGGACACAGGTACTGAAAAACAGGCTGTTCATCAGATGACACTGACTGAACCGACATTCATCCATCCTTCAGGAGGGGAGCGTGATGCTGGAAGAAGTGTTTTTGCACCAATCTAGAACTACAACCTTGAGCACTTGGAGGCATCAAATCCCACCGTACTTCTCACAAGGCACTGACCGCTTTGGTCTTGCCAAGCCCCAAATTCTACCGTATCGACAAGTACATTTGTTTTTCCTGAAATTCCAATCATCAGGCCTAATGTCCTATAGCAGAGTCTAAGCACTCAAGATTTCTACCCCAAATACAGTTTTATTCTGGGCACGGTTCTTGTGCACTCAGCAGAGCCAAGTCCGGGTGCCACCGGAGACCACGCAGGCACTACGACCCAGGAAATACTCATCGATAACTGTAAAACACAGAACGCAGTCACACCACTGCTGATGGCTGCATTTTCTCCAGTTGATGAGAAACCAACCAAAATTTCATAGCAAATAACAGGAGTCGTCAGGGGAACCATTTGCAGTGAGATTAGGAGCAGCTCACCCTCCTGGTGAAGGCAAGCAGGGTTGGGATAAGATGTACTGAACATTGCTCTGCTGAGTTGCCTCCTTAAAGGTCAAGGAAAAGACAAGAGGTATGACCATAAGAGGTATGACATCCACCTTGAGAAACAAGGACTTCAAAGACAGTGGTGTCTTCAAGCTCCTCAAGATCAAACCTGAGGGCTTTGGCTCCTCCATCATACAGTTTCCTTGATTTCAACCCAGCAATTCAGACAAGTCCATGGATTTGGCTTTAAGTTATTTTTCAGATATAAACTGTATATCAAATAGCATTATTAATGCTTGGAATGCTAAACAGACTAGTTATTTTTGTTTATTATTACACACATTTTTATACGATCAGCTTGCAGAAAGTTGCATTTTTATCACTAGACCAAGAACACACAAATTGCCATCAGATATAAAATGCTTTTCCATTTCCCATTAAACAATAGATGACTCTGAATTTCTGAACAATAAATACTAATAAGTGATAATTTATTACTTATTATACTGTATACTGTCATATTAACAATAATTTTTTGACATGGAACGTACAAATGTCAAAAATTCTTATAGATATCCTAATATATATCTCATAAATTAAGGTTTTCTAGATAGAGCATAATTTGAAATGCTTACAGAAATAATTAAATCTTACTATTTTAACATTCTTTATTTTTCAGAACAGATCACAAGGGTTGTCACACCTTTCATCTTAATTAGGCCTGGTGTTTGTCTTATTTGTTATGTACTTTCATAAATGTTTACAAATATTAATGGTAAAGAAAAATACTTTTTCCTCTTGCTGTAATTACTATATGTACATATATTATACAGTGATAAATACCCATGGCTGCTACCAGCGCAATAGTTTTGGATTTGGGGTTTGCCTTGTATGTTAAAATGCCATAGAAATGAAGAGCTGGTTTTGAACTCATACTGCCAATTCTTTTTTTTGATATTTTTATTTAAAAATACCTCCTCCCTCACCTTACACTATATTATTTTGGATTATAATTGAAATTCCTGTCCCTCCTGTGACAAACCTTAGTTATGTTTTCCAAAAGAATTTACTGCCCAGAAATCAAATGCGTTTTCCCCTTCTTCGTATATACCATAACCCAAAAAACCCTCTAAACCCTCTGCATGGACATCTCCTCTTTGACACAGCTGGAGTAAAAGGGTCTGTGTTTTCAGCCCCACTATTGCATGTCCCACCCTTCCCCAGGATTTTCAGACCTCTGTTAGGTAGAATTTTTGAGAACCTCCTGCCTCAACCTGCTGACCCCACTGATGTTATCCAGCAAAACTACAATGGGGCTGAAGTTGAGTAATAGCAAATCTCTCACCTTTAAAATATTCAAGAGGTTACATAAATGTATTATTTCATTTGTAAATTATTTGGGTTCTCTCTCAACTCCTTCCTATCCCTCCGAATCTTTATTTCAACCAGCTGATCAGAATATTTAACGTACAATCAAATCTCAGAATCCGATTCTGGGGCCAGATCCCCAGCTAACACAATTGGTTAAGAACTAGCCTTAAACACTTACCACTATTTTTGATGACCTTTAACTCAAAAAGATACCGAAAAGGATGTGAAAACAGTTAATCAAAACTACTTTTCTATTCAACGTCAGGAAGTAAACTTGAAAGAGACTCTCTCACAGACCAGACTTGGAGACTTTTGAGGGGGATGCATTTTGTTTGGATTGCTTTGGTTTTTAGGCAACGACACTGAAGCTTCTTGAATTTTATTAAGTGTGTGGGACTATTTTTTTCCCCTGATTTGTAATTAAATTTGGCTTCAATTAATTACTGACAGATGCACATTTTTACTTCAGTGGCCAAACTGTTCACCATGGGCTACATCATCCTCTCTGTTTCCACAACTGGAGAGAGGTCGAGACCAAGCAGCTATAGCTGCCGTGATGGGAGGAAGGAGAAAGCCATGAACCCACATCATCTTCCTCGCTCAGATTTCACACCGTCAGCATCAAACAATGAAGCGAAGGCATCTTATTAGAGCAGAACATAAGCAAATCAGAATAACCCACTAGTGAAAAGTAGCCATTGCTGGATGATCTATGAGAGATGTATGGACTAACTCCACTCAAATAGGTGTCCCTGCCAATGGCAGGGGGTTGGGACTAGATAACCTTTGAGGTCCCTTCCATCTCAAACTATTCTATATGAATATATGCTATGACAGAGCAAGAAAAAGTAAGAAGAAAAAGAAAAGACAGTGTCTGAAGGCAACAAATTCACCAAGGGTAAATACACAGGATGTAGTGATACACAGCAAAAAGACTTTTTTAAAGAAAGACTTGTAAAACTGATGTTCTACTCAATTAGGTAACATTTAAAGAGCATTATTTGTTGTTTTGAAGTCTGCAAGACAAACATGTCAAATGACTGGCATAAAAAACACAACATGCCCAAGAGATTGTAGCAACATGGAGAAGTCCTAAGGCTACACACACCACCCCTACTATTCAGTAGCAAATCTGAACAACAAACTTTGAGGACCACTACTTCACATCATCTGGTGTCAGTCTGGATCCAGGATGACACAGAAAAGACAGTTAATGTCATGGATATATGGACCTCACTGCAAGCGAGATTGATTTATAGCACTGAAGGGGAATCAAACTCTGTGCAGCAGAGACTCACCAAAATAGCAAGAGTTTCCTTTAAAAAGCCTTATGTGAATAGATGCTCGAATGAATGAATGGCAAAGTAAAACAATGGCTGATTTTCCTTTATTTTAAAAAGTTTTGACAAACTCAAATCTTCTCCCAATTTCCAGGTTTACACATTTTATATTTTAAAACAACAGAAGCCCCACTCTCTTTGCACCATCGCAGAGACGATGAGCAGGGTCTTAGCAGACCAGTTAGCAGTTTTACATTTCAAGTGCCCCAAAAATCCTGTTCTCCAAAACATTTCAGGCTGTTTTGTATGTTGCTTTATGCACCTGGATATCTAAACACTTTTTTACGAATTGGAAGACTATCACTAAAAGGAACTTAGTTTTCTTAGCAAACGGATTTCACTTCTTTCTTATATCCCATGGCTCTGATTTCATCTCGCCCAATCTATAAACATCAAGTCCTTTAAAAAAATATTTGTGGAAGCTAATGCTCTTACAGCTGATTTTCCCAAAAAACTCCCACTCCAGAGCATCAACCCAAGGCATAACTACTACTGCCTACGAATGGGGACCTCAGGAAAAGCAAGATTCTTCCCAGAAAACTAATACAGTCCTCGAAAAAACTCAGACTGTCATAAAACCTGAGCAGCTGGCAACTCTGTCACCATGAAGTATCCATATGGAAGACCGAGATGTGTCAAACTACCCAAAACGAGTTTGGATATTGCAGAAGATGGAATAAATAATTCAGTATCTTCAACACTTTCAACAGCAGGTAGTAGATATGCTACCTGCTTCTACAACGTGCCAAAATGTAACATGCGAGTGAGAGCAAGCGAGCGAATGCGAGTATCTCCAACCTGTTTTCATGAGGATATTTTGCTCGAGGAACTTCTCTCTTTAGAGGCATATGATCCGTATCAGATGTTTGTCAGGAGCAGGCAGCACTACAGAACATTAGGAATAACTTAGTGATTTTAATATATACTCAAAGTGCACACTCCTTCAGATACACATATAAAAAACGTACCTTAATCAAATATTACAAAAAAATAAGGAAAGTGCAAATATTTCTCACAACTGCCCTTCACACTTCTACAATATTTGTTGCTGTGGCACAGTGGCAGCTTTCCTGCCATAATATACCCTGAGCAAACTATTCAATGCGATCAGTGAACTGACATCAGAACTACAATTCAAATGTTCTGCTCTGTGTTCATGCAACAGTTCAACCATAACACTACATTGTGCAGTATTAATCTTCTTCCTTCTCTTCCTATGAGAAACAGCCACCCATTGGTGCATAAAGGTACATCCTGTGTACTTACAGAAGATAAAGTGACACTTCTGTTCCCTAAGAAATTAAAATAAGACTATTTAATGCTTAAGAGCTTCCAGACCTGTGTATTTAATATCTGTATCTATGTAATAAACTAAATGAGAAAGTGCCATCAGAAGAGACATCACAGCATACTAGCCAGAAGTCTCCAGGAGAGCAGTGGCTCTCTGATTTGCATATTTAGGTCAAAATCAAATATCATAACTATTTCTGAAATAGCAGCATGGGACAACATGAGCTACTCACTAGCCCCGAGTGACCGTGACCACTGCAACAACTTGCTGGGCATTCAACGCTGCTCCTCCAGCATCTCTTGCACGTAGAAGGTGATGCTCAGTCACCGAGACCACAAAAAAGGAGGCTGCAGGAGAGCCCCACTTACAGGTAGGTACCGGAGGTCCAAAGACGTGGTTGATAAATATCTCTACGTGGAGATATTTATCAACCAGCACCTCCACCAAAACCATGGGGACAGCCCGTAGACCAATATTCAAAAGATTAATAATGAAAAATCCAGTCTTTGTGTATTACACACTATTTTCAGGCACTAGACCTGCTTACTAGATGTTTTAACTCAAAGCCCGTACTCGCTACCAGATTTGAACAATTACACCGAAATGGCTGAACAACCGACTGAAGTGAGATTTCAAAGAAGTGAGACAAACGCTCTCCTGCAAAATTCAAAAGCTGCCAAACATATTTCATCAGACTTTCAAAAAATAATTGTTTTGTCTGTTCTGAATTAAGCTTTAAGTGCTTTAAGAGAGGTTTCTCTACAAACATGGCTAAGGATCACAAAGGGGAGCATTTGGATTGAATGCAACCCTTCAGTCATATATTTATTTAATAAAACTTGCATCATGCCTGGCATATACCATAAGCTGTTTTATTCCCATTTACACTTAAAGTGTAATCCGTATTGATGTCCTATCATTTTATTTCACGTGTTATTGTAACAGGCCTCTATCTATCATTCCACCAGCAAAAGAAAAGGAATAAAAAGGTCTCAGCTTCGGAGCTTGAGCAAGGCAATTTGGAGCTCCTGACAAGGGACATCAGGATCAACACAAGAGCAGAGACATAGAGGAGAGAATTCAAAGAAAAAGAGAATGTGCTAAAATTGTGAGAGAATTTGACAGTTCTGAAACTGAAGCCTTTTGCCCATTTTTTAAACTGTCTCCAGCTCCTGGCTGAGAGTTTTGCAGGGTTAACAACCACACTAGTCATTTACAGTCACGTTAAAGTCAATTTTTACAACATGGATGCGTTCCCCGAGTAAGCAAACTGAACCCAAATGCTGCAGCGTTTTGAGATTTTTTCCCCACATAGAAAAATCCAATAATAAAATAATAATCTACTAATAATGGTTTTAGGCTTCCAGATATTTTACAAATTATGTTTTCCCAACACCTCTCATAGGCAGCTCTGGTATCTTGAAACTTCTGAATTCCTTTTATCATTAAATAAAGCATCCAGTGCTGAATGCCCATTACTCCCCAGTAACATGCAGGAGAAATGCACACCTCTGGGGTTGAAGTCACACATAAAATGAGCAGAAGAATACTCTAGATGCTTTCTAATCTTTAAGATGAAGAAACTGAGGCGAAAGCGTGCTTATCGAGGGCCACAAAGAGAACCAGGGCCACCGTGAGAACTCAGGAGCACAAGCCAGAGTTGAAGATAAGCAAGTGCCACAGTCTTGTGATTTAATCAACTCATATGATCACGTCATTGGCTACATATCTTACGGACCCTGCTCACCACACTACCTGACAGATGTCCCGAAATAAAATGTTATCTTCATGAGACCGTACATAGTGATGCAGTATTTTCAGATATCGCATTTTAAGGCACAGACATGTATATGTACATGTTCCCACGCATGCACACACATATACAACACAACACACATATATACTATATACATATATATTTTGTGCACTTCTATCAAATTCTACCAGAAAACTGTGAAGCATTCTGAATTAAGCTATTTAAACTGTGGCCAGGGAAATTGCTGACAACAGCTAATTTGTTATTGGGAAAAGTTTGTGTATCTCCGTCACAGAAACTTAAATATCTGTTCAAAGTGGCTGGTCGACCAACTTTCCTATCTGCAAAAACTGAGCAAAGTCACATAGTTTTGGTTAAGGTCTCTAAATAACACCATTTTTCCAGTGATGCCTTTGGACTGCACGTAAAACCTTTCAGGGGCTCCTGAAAAGGAAACTTTACTCAAGCTGTTTGACAAGACTGGAGATGTTCTTTGGAAAGCATTTCCAAGAAAAGTTCTGGAG
This sequence comes from Nyctibius grandis, assembly GCF_013368605.1. Taxonomy (NCBI): domain Eukaryota; kingdom Metazoa; phylum Chordata; class Aves; order Nyctibiiformes; family Nyctibiidae; genus Nyctibius; species Nyctibius grandis. The sequence continues at coordinate 39,680,802 of NC_090666.1, forward strand.
CACTGGTAGCTGTACAATCATATGGGATTAATTTTCTGTATATATCTCTATATATTGCTGGAAGAAACAAATTAACTTCAAAATTCAAAGATCTTTATACAGCCCTGTGCTCTTAGGTACAAATATTTAAGTAAGCTCTACTTCTTGTCAAACACTGAAATGGATATTAAATTACATTATTATAGATACAAGTAGTAAAATTTCTTTTCTGCTTTCTCTGTGAGCTCCTGCATCTTGGTATTTCTTGCACTGAGCATAAAAGATAATATAGTATTATCTGTGATTTAAATTCCCGATTCTATTAAAATAATAAGTGTGTACTGGACATATAAACGCATGCCCAGAAGTCTGTGCCAGAAGTAGTCTTGCCAATATACCCCATAATGGATGACTCTACAAACTGGCTCAGGAAAACAGTATTTACCACGTTCCTTTCCCCAGCATCTTGCGATGATTTCAGGATGCCATCCATTCATTCACCTTTACTTCTCTTCTTAAAAAGAAATGAATAAACAAAGCACACAGAGGAAGGAACTTACCCATTCCAGCCCCAACTGAACCCAAAATCCCTCACTAAGCCCTGTGACCACCACCCGTACATGCTCAGCATGGCAGGAGCTACCCCAGCCTGCAGGCACACCAAGAGGGGGAAATGCTCCTTTAGGCTTCATATATAATATCAAAGAAAGGAACATATTTAGTGTTTAAAAAAAAAAAAATACACGTATATATGGGGAATCTCCCTCTCTTTCTGATGCAGGACCTGTGGAATTTGATGAGAAAGAAGCAAAACAGTAGATGAAGGATGAAAACTTAATTTCTTCTTTCCTTCTTGCCCCTGTATTTGGATAAATTACCACAGATATTAGTAGAAAGTACAAAACTAACAAGGAGCAGGGCACTAGTAAAGAATAGCAAGCCAAAATTACATCCATCAGGGTGATACAGTGCAGTGTCCTGACTGGTCCCACCACAGACCTCTTAAGGGCTACTGTTTCAAGGAAAAATTAAACACGATTACACAGAAACAGTTCAAGATTGACATTTTCCAGCTTTGTGTCATGTTACATTATTTGAATGAATCTCAACTTTTAAAAACATCAAAACACCAAAGAAAAGCAAATAAGGGCTGTAAAAAAAAACAACCCAACATTTGTATGAAATAAAATTCTTACTAGAAGCAGAAGAGCCACCCATATGGAGTATTACCAATGGTAAGAGGAAGTAACAATGTCTTTATACGATCCACTCTCTTTTTATTGCAAGATTAATATGGCAAATGCTTATTATTCTACCAGCACTTTTTACCCGTTACTTCACTCAGGTTGTGCCCTTTGGTCTTAGCCCATCCACCTCACACGAGTCACTGGATGAAGCCCAGGGTCCCAATCACCGCCGCTCTCCCAACCACACCTCCTCCAAGGTTCAGAGTCACGCAATGCAACGAGGGCTCAGCTTTATTGAAAGGATACAGCCCCGAAACTACAGAAAGATAGAAAAAAATCCTGCATATTTTTTTCCAAGTTACCCAAGAAATTCAAAGCAGCAACCACTCAACCTCCCTCTTCTCCCCACTCACAAACACTTACAGAAAGCCTGTTCTTAACCCTTCTGCACAGACAAAATCCCCTTTTATCTTCCATTTATTTTCATTTTTACCTGAAAGGCAGAAAAGAGTTGCGCTTTTATGTACAACAAACAGGAACTGGACTTTTTTTTGCAGTAAATTAGACTGTGGTCTGCTTCCACCGATGGGAACACGTACCTGAATTTCCACAAAAACAACAATTTTGCCCTCCTGATTTAAGTATGGCGTACATTTAATGTAACGTTCATCTATACATGTTCTCACTGTTTAAGAACTCGGCGCAGGTGTTATTAATAAAATAAATTTATTTTTAAAAAGGATGCTATTCTATAAGCTTTGAAGCTCACACATAGTCTAACTTAACCCAGCTTGGGCTCATCTGGTCTTTAAATGCCTTCTTTCATGTGGTCAGCCCACGAGCCATACGTACTGCTGCTCAATCACGCCACTGTACATCGTCAGCGTGAGGATGATTTGCATGATTTGCATTTCCTGTACCGTTTGAGCTTCAATGAGCTCTAAGCACCACGTACAAAAGAAACCACCGCCAAGTAATGCAAAGATTTTAGTTAAACCAGATGAGACTATTTTAGTCAGGCTGCCAATACTTGGTGGGGGCAGGGGGGGAAAAGTCTCAGGGATATCCTGTTAAATAAGGATTTATTTGGAGGGAATCTGAACGTTAGAATCATACTCTTACTTTTAAAATATAAAAGTTGTATGAATTCCTTAATTAACACGGCCTAGCAGAAAAATAATTCAGTGAGAACTTTTTTTTTTTCAATGTTCCTTAGATTTTGGCACCACATTATGTTAATAATTTATTTATTTAACAGTACCTAAATGGCTTCTGATTACATTAGTTTTCCTACTATATAAAACTAAATTAATTAAATCAAATTCACTGATCGCTGGGTAAAATTTCCCCCTACAAAGAAATCTTTTATCACAAATGATCAATAAAAGCTGATGGACAAACAACTATGATAGAAACAGCATTACAGTGGGCTTCAATGAATAAGTACTAAAGTGGGGGGAAAAAAAAAAATGCACCAGAGCCTTGTTGTTATGAAAAACAGAGACAGATGGGGAGACAGACCTATATGATGCTACAAATAGATGAATATCTTGTAAGGATTTCAACAAATGTTCTAAGACCTAGTCAAAATTTGAAAAACTACAGATTTTCTGTACTGAAGTTCACCTGAAATCCAAGCCATAATATAATCATTACAAATATTATCAAAGTTTCAAAAATAACAATAAAAATAGAGTATCCTTAAAGTCTTTATACAATCTTTTCTAGATAATGGCACAATAAATAATGCCATTTAGTACAATCCCTGTGTTAGCACGAAAAAAAAGATTAAATTTGCTGTAATAGCTACTTCAGAAATGAGGTGTATCCTGTTCCCAACTTAAAAGGTGTTAACACAAACTTCAAGTGCAATATTGTATTTTATAGTAAATCTCCCTTTAAAATGGTAAATTCAGACACTGGAAAGATTAATAACTAATAGCACGCTGATAGAGTGAACTGCACGTGACCAGCTACAGGGCGTACATCACGTATGCCTGATAGCAACCCAAGACAGTCTGTTCAAGCACTCAAGGAATCTGCATATAATCACGCTTAATAAAAACCACAGAAAAAACCTCCCGTTGCTGTCGGTTCCAAAGGACGTTCATTTTTAGAAAATTAAGTTGTGTCTTCCTTTTTCTGTATTGTTCAAATGCAACCAAATAAAAGAAGCGGCAGAAACTGTAACCGAGGGGTTAAATTCTGTCTTGAACACAAAAATTCCACTTATTTCATTGTTGTCTGCAAATATACAGTCAAGAGCAACATTTAATCACAACATGTACTTTCCACACTGTGACTGTAAGATTTAGTAATCGAAATGGCTACCATATTAAAAATGCATTCTGTCATTTTTCCACTTAGAGATCTCCTCTATAATGCTCCTATTTAAAGGTCAGCTAATTTTATTATGGAAAGTAACTAATAACCTTTATTAATTCTTAGGCTCGCAGTTTTCTAGCACATCAACCAAATAAATAATACGCTGAAGGAAGATACAATACAAACCAAGCTGTTGAATATCATCTCTACTGTGTGGGCAAGACTCTATATTTGCAATAGACAAGAGATCATTAGAAATTAAATACATGGTTTTTACTCTGGAAATTACAAAGCATGTACAGACAGAGGCTTTTCAAAGCCAGGCTTGCTGGTCCACCCCATGCTAGAAGATACTGAGATCATCGAACCAGGTGCTAAGTCCACTAATGTCCAAGCACAACCAACAATCCCAAATGTTACAGACAACTTTTTTTGGGGGGGAACATTTCCTAAATTTGCAGGACTTGCACAATATTGGAGAACACAAGAACTTTGCTTACAAACTTTTCTGCTGTCTTTGATATTTTAATGCTCTACAATCATTTTAATAAAGTTAAACACATATGTATTTGTATTTTATTCTGATGCTCTCTCTTGTACGGGAAGCATGACTAATGTTGCACACTATATAAAATGATGCAAGAACATACATTTATTAAGCATTTTTATTTTACATAAGTAGCTCAGAATGCAGCACTATTCACGATCAGCCTTTCCCAGCACACTGCTTTGGGTGAGCTTGTTCCCCAGAAACATCACTACACTTGAAACTAAAAATAGATAACTATTCTTAGCTATTTAATCATATGAGGAAAAGACACAGTTTGCATCAGTCTTCTTTAATTTACAAAATCATTCCATAACGCACCCTGCGCGTACATCATGAAGACCCCTGGCACCCAACCTCCGGGCTCGCGCACCGGCTCCAAGTGGAAGCAAAATGGGTTTTAAAAGATTCCAGCAACAATAGTCTTGTGACTAAATCAGAAACAGAAGCAGAAGTCATGAGCCAACCAGATACCTATCGGTTTCCTTGAGCTTAATCTGATTAAAGCAGGGCTCTCAAAAATGTTAAATAGAATGCCACGTCAGGGAGCAGGCAAACGATAAAAATAGTTCATAACAGGAAATCATTATTAAACCAGCATTACTCGGGTATCTGTTATGGAAATTTCCCTGTAATTTTTCAAGGTTTCCCCATATGCTTTTCTTGAGTTGCCTGTTACATTTTTTTTTTTTTCCTCAATGGCGTGTGAGTTTGAGATGTAAAAAGAAAATTATCACTGCAATTTTCCAACTATACTCTGCTCAATACCATCTCAAGTGTGTCATACATCATCTTGTCATTCACTTTAACAAGAAATCACAGAATATTCAGAGGCAGAAAATAACCCAAAATGGGCATGTGCCACTATGGTAAAAATACATTCATATATTATCACAGAGAGGAGGGGAAAAAAAAAAAAATAAAAAAAATCTTAATTTCAAGGACTTTCATAATGAAAGCATCTTAAAAATATTTAAGTGGAGGGAAAGGTTTCTATACAAAGCTGCTGGGAATGACAGGAGAGCTGTTCTAGAGTCCACTAACCAAACCTAGAAGAACAAAACTTTTGATAATATACTATCACAGATCAACCTTAATGTCCTAAAAAGCTTACACAAAGAAAATAAAATTCAGCACCTTAAAAAATAATAAAAAAATACAGGCATTATTACTAGTCTTCCTACTATTACCATCCTTCTGCCAACCACCCTCTGGATTACCGTGCCTTTAGAGCGCTCCACAGAATATGATCTGGACTTGCAGGATCTTGTCCTGCATTTAGTTACATAATACAGAAAAAGCTTTTATAAAACACCCAACCAAACAAATACAAGCACAAAAAAATACTTTTACAAGGTCTCATCTCACAAGACTAACTCCAATTAATAAAACTCTATTTTGGCACATGGAAGAGACTTCAACAAACTTTAAGTGCTACCCGCAAAGCTCCCCAGTTTCTTTTTTAAATGCCATTGGTGGAGAAAAAGAAACCATCAATCAAATTAGCTGTTTTTTTCATTGAAAACAGGCTTTTCATCTCTAATGATGATTCAGGCTTCCCCGAAGAAAAGTCATGATTTAGTTGAACGTTGATGAGCTGGCTTTTCAGCAGAAGGACACCCAACAGGCACTGCTCACCTTCCCGATGGCCCCTTCACCCAGCTGCCACCCCACCGCTACGCATGGATACTCAAAACACCAGCAGGTTTTTAAATTTTAAGTCAGACTCAGAATTATTTGCCATTGGCACATCGTAAGACAAACATGACATGGGGGAACAAAGAGGTACTTCACAGAGACATATCTAGATGGAACCAGAGGTGGTCTTTAATCAAACTCCAACTGCTGCTCACCTAAAACCCAAGAGTGACAAGGCACCAGAGGAATAATGACAATTTTTAAAGACAGTAGAGTCACCATATATTTTGCAAGTGTCTTCTAAGACCTTCTGGATTTTTGTCCTGGGCCTTGGCATATTCGTCCTGCGATAGCCAAGCTGTATCTGACTCAGCATGAAAGAGAACACACATCCTATCTACAGCAGTGCTTAAGCCTTATAATAAAGAGTCTTCCAAGAGCACTCGTATCTATTCTTCTTAATATCCCTCCCATATTAACAAATTATTATCTAATACAGGGAGTAATCAGCTCATGGTCTTACTACAGTCATCCTCTTTGACAAAGCAAGGGAAAAAAAACCCAACTGTGAAAGAAAGTCAAGGTTCAAAACATCCACGTTTATTGAGATCAACGCAAATTTATTTAGATCTCAATGCAACAAGACCAAGTGCTGTCTCTTGATACACGAATATCTATCTGCTGGTAAATTTAAAGCCCGTATTTCTGCAGTGGGCCTCTACCAGGGCACACGCAACGTGCGCGAAGGATTCACAGCCTGAAATGCTAGAAGAGAAGCTGGCGACAGTTAAACCAGAACTAGTTTTAACGTTAATTTTAATGTTTTACCATGCCAGAACATGGTGAAACACAGCAATTTCATGCTGTCCTGCCATCAGAATTAAATAGCTTCCTAATCTGAAATACCAATACAGAAGCATGGACTAATAGATTATTAATTTATTACAGTATTAATAATAGCAGCAATAATATTAAGAATGGGCCATAAGACAGAGTCAAGCACGCCCTTCCAGGTGAGAACTGAATGGGCAGAGTTCAAGTGTGCACCAACAGCCATCCAGATGGATGCAAATTCGTTCAAAATACATCTTTTCTCATTTCATACCCCCTCTCAGATCTGTTTTCTCTATATTACCCTAGGAAACAAGCCTCGCAAAGGGAAAATAGGCATTCTTGTTGTTCTTAGAAGCAAAAATACGTATGTGTAGAGTTATATGAAGGGCCAGAACATCTCCAATCGCTGAAGGCTGAATGAGTCATCCACTTCAGAAGAATGACCAGTAATTAAACAAGAATCTGTAAAGCTATTAAGTGCAAGTATCAATTTTAACCTATGACACCGAAGGGAGAGCATCTTCCTATGTACTGAAACCGTCAATATATCATACAGTGGAGTCACTTGCAAAACAACCTCTCACCTAAGGAAATTCTTCTCCTTAGGAAGGCAAACAAAAACAATCTAAAATATTTATTGCCAAAAATTTCATCCCTGTTCCATAAACTGCTTAAGAGACATGACATCATGCTAACTACCTAGACCCGTCTGGTTGATAATAGTCCCAGATTTCAGGCTGAAGACTAAACTGCAGGAGCGTGAAAGGGTACGAATCTACAGGTCATCGCAGATGCTGAACACAAATCTAACTCACCAAAGCCAGAGCTGACACTCCAGCAAATACAGAAGGTCTGGCGGTGGCAGAGGCTGACACCACAAAAAGTCTTGCAATGCTTTTGCCTTCTTTTCAGCCTCCTTGGACTGGAATTAGGAAGGCTTTTCTTTAAACAGATCTGACCTAATTGCTCCATCCTCCAGTCCCTGTATTCCCAGTTCTGCTTTTGTATGGAAAGACATCCACAGCATCTGGGCATAATTCCTGATGCGTTAGCAAAATAATTAACGAGCCCCATGCCCTGATGGGGCGTTACTGTCCATTTGCTATCAGTTAACACAGCAAGCTGCATCTCCCTTTGCTCCATGGTTTCTTCTTCCACATTGCTAGACCTGAGCTACATGATCTTAAGCCTGTAGTGCTTTCCTGAAGCACTTCCTTTCATGCAGTTCATTTCTGACTTGTCTAGAAGTATTTGTCCATTTTTCCCTTTCTAGCCCCTTGCCAAGCACTTGGCAATCCAATATTCACAAATCAGGCTTCAAAAGACTCAATTCTGAATCGTCTTGACTTAGGTTGTGACAAGAAGGCACAAGGACCCCCAAACATATCGCTCTGTGCTTCTGCAGGAAGAAGCAGATGGTCAACTTCCAGATGGCTGCCAACCTCGTCTCACCGATTTCCACATCTGTATCTTGAATTACATCTCAGAGGATGGTCCTGAGACAGACTGCAGGTCACTGCCCATGGCTCCTGGCTTAAAGCGTTCTGCAAAATGCAGAACGACAAGGCTGAAAAAAGGTTAAGACTAAACTTCGTAGCAGGGCATAACTGAAAAAAAGTTTAAAAGGAGACATTAAGGAGAAATCCATCTTAAATATATCTATTTCAAGTGTATCTCAAATCAGACTTTTTCTCCCCAGACACAAACATCCCTTGCTTTCCATACAGCACCTTGCAAACCAAGGAAACGCCTCAGCGTTGGTCATTTGCACCTAACAGGAATTAAGATGCAAACCATGAAAACCCAACCAACCCCGATGGTTTTGCTTTCACCCACAGCTGAGAACAGGCTTATTTTTCAGCTTCCAGACCAAAAGTCCAGAACAACACTGCAAGAGCAGTCACAAATGGGTTTGATCCAGCTTTAAACACGATAAACTTCCCAAGACTCAGTGAAACAGTGGTCAGTGAATTTTAGCTTGAAGTAGCCAAAGAGTAATTTGTGAGATTTGCATACCATCTAACCCTAATTTTAATACAATCACAAACTATATGGTCTCTTCATATGAACTTCAACCAACTCCTCTTTGGGGCAGTTAAACTTACAATCTACCAAGAGGAAGGTAACAAACCAATTTTGACTGCCGCAATAAGGAGCTGGTAGGAATTAATGATTTCATCAGTTTTACAGCATATGTTCTTCTATAGTTTAAGTAATAAATTCAAAAATTAAAATGTTACTACTTTATTACTCTGAGTGCATAATCTCCTCAAGAAGACTATTTCCAGACAATCAAAAGAAAAGTGTAGTTTACAATAGGAAAAGTGAGTATATCGCATTTCAGAATCCATTAAAATATAAAATTCTGGTTACAGGCGCAACAATCTGCCTAATTAGCTTTTCCTAATTAGCAGGATGCTCTAACCTCTTTAATAAGACTTCTGTGGACAAAATGTTCCATATTGGTTATCCATCTGAGGAAAAAACTAAACAAGTACAGCTAATAGAAGAAGTGTGGTTGGGCTTTGTGGTCAGAAGGCTGCTCTGGTGCATTAATACTGGCAATCTGCAAAAACATGAAATATTCTGCCTTAAATATACCACTGCTCACACTACAAATCCCTCTAAAACTGGCATTTTAAAGACAAAATTAAAGATGTTACACACAAGAGTTAATGAAGTTGCAGTTCTAACAGCACATGCTTGGAGACAGAAAAAAGTTAAAAAATAACGGGTATGGAGCAAAATACACTGTGGAAAAGTGAGCTACAGAGATAATGGGGAGGCAAATCACACTATTTCTCAAATACCACCACTGTGATCAAATACCACAGTGATGCTGTAGCAGCCCAAAGCGTGGCTGTGTAGTTGCGTTCCTCCACTGCAAAGCATTTACTTCATGCACAGTTTTTGTACCTTTCTCTTCATGATTCAGAGTCTTAGTATGTACCTAGTAATTAACATGGAACAGTGTTATCTTCGAGTCCCATCTTATCCAATAAAAAATATTCTCATTATTGCTATATATCTACCACATAATTCAAAAACTACTGGTTAAGAGAAATGCAGAGCCCCAGCAACATCTGTGGCCAGAGGCAGATGCTCAAGATAAAGAAAATTCAGGCCCCTGTTTTCTTAGGGGTTTGCAGAGCAGCTGCTGAGCTTCATCTCAACAGCTGAAATGTCCTTTATACTGCTTCAAAATGCAGGAAGCACACAAGTATCTCAAACTCCCTCCTTGCCATCAATTCATTCACCCCGCTCGCTCAGACATACCGACTCCACCCATGCTCGGAACACATTGGTCTCATCACCCACCAGTGGACCTCTTGAAGGCACAGGAAAAATTATTATATATAAGAAAACTTCAGACCCATGTGCAAAATATAATTTAAGAACAGTCCCTTGAAAAATGCCTGCTAATGACAGGAGGTACAAAGACACCATACATACTGTCCTCAAACATGCCTGAACTCCAGAGACCCCGTGCAATCTACAATGTCAGTGACCTTCCATACAACTGTTAGCATTGGAAATTAGTATTTTAGAAGTATAGATGCTTGGTTTTTAACACTGAATGTATACTCCACTCATCATAACATAGCATGGCACATTAAAATCTAGCTTTTTATCTGTATTGATATGCAAAAATATATCAAAGTCTACACCAGAATGACTATTAATTCAATGCAAGGTAGGCTTTTAATTTCTAACTCATGATGCAATTTTAAATAATTACATTAGACTCTGATTTTCCTGTTCTGAAACTCCTCTCTACCACCTCTGCCTAGAGAGTTTCCATCTTCTTGGGCAAGACCTGAATTCAAAGTACTTCAGACCTAAATGCTTCAACAGCCACAGAAAACACTCAAGTTTGATTCCAAACTAGCTTGGGGCCATAAGATCCTTCACAAGGCCAGCATTAAACCTCACAAGAATAAGCACTACTGCAAATCAGACTCCACCTGTACAGCTTTGAGTAGATGGTAACGCAACAGTCTAGAGTAGATAGCCACGAGGCCTCTGTAACCAAGTCCTCTTCCATACAGGTCTCTTGACTGATATCTTTAAGACATCATCTAAAGTGAACAGTAAACACAATGGTCAATTGGCCCCAGACAACTGAACTTCTCTCTCAATCATGATACTGAAGTTTTGTGCAAGTAATGGAGAGAAAAGGCAAAACCAGCAGGGTCAGCAGGTATGACCTGCATGATACAAGGACAGCTATGAAGTTACTATTTCATCCTGTGATAACTGAGAGTCAGAAATACCAAGAGATGAGCAACACCCGATGGCAACGCTGGGCTAACTCAAGTCACTCCCAAAGCACCTACCCAACTTCTTTTTCCTCCCACTTTGATACCACACAGCTAAGACTTGTGGATGTAACAATAATTCAGAACCAACTTTAGTCTAGGATGAGGACAGCATAAAAAAGTAATTTAAGAGCTAAAGTCAAAAAAAGAACACACAAGAAAAAGGTCAGCCTACTGCTGAGGACTAAAAAACTTCAAAATCTTGCCAAATATGGCAAAATAGGCTGTTTTTAGAGAACCCCTGGCTCTCTGACCAAAACCTTCACCCCCTCCATCCACACCTATTAACCTCCAGCGTGAGCCTCAGCCTGCGTTAAGATGAACTGGACATCCTTGAAGGAAACCAGCTCTAAAGCACACATTCCTTTTTTTGTCAATGGCTACAAGGCAGACAGAAGCTATGTCTGGCACTATGAAACGTACAAAGGAGCATCCTTCCTTCAGAAAAAATATCTTATTTTGGCTCATCTCAATATATTACAGAATAGCTATAGCAAGAGAAATTCTCCAAGTTAACTTAAGAATCATTTCACTCTAAATAAATAAAATAAAATAGAACACCTTCCTTACATTTTCCCCAAAATTCATCTGTTCTTGCCTAAATTTAGTATCTTTAGCACTATTTCTCCAAATTCATTTGGCATATAAAATTTTTAGCTGTTATATCTTTAATAAAATTGATTACTGGGAAATTTCTGCATATGCACAGTTTAAAAGAATTCTATTCCTCAGGGTTTAAACATAGAGATGTCGCTGTGCATGATAACAGTTCCATGTTTAGTGAGTTACAACTATTCTGTCACGAGCGGGAAACGCATTTTGCTCACAAAAGCCAAAGGCACTGTCAAACCTGCAGCAATCTGCAGAACAGTAGGAAAAAAAGTGCCTGCAAACTAACTGCTACTAGATAATGGTCCCATTTATCATTCTTAAATTCCAGCTTTAATTAAAAATGCGATATTCTCTTACATAAATAAAAAATTGCAGATGTTCTCAAATTACTCTTCCATTTTTTTAGTTCTTCCATATATAATATACATAGTATTACATGCATTTAAAAATTTCTTCATGTTATTACGTAATACTTAATTCCATGAAGATTTTTCCATAGTCCAAATAGACACACATCTTCATTATATACAGAATATGTAACGTTAAAAAAATATTTTCACTCTTAAAGAAAACACAAGTTAACAAAACTCAATAGGAATACTGCTTAACTGCAACAAAAATTGAAGTTGAAATAAATTTTCTATTGTTTTACTCGTAATAATTTATACCTTTTTAAAAAACATTTGATAAATCACAGAATCACAGAATCAACCAGGTTGGAAGAGCCCTCTGGGATCATCGAGTCCAACCATTGCCCTGACACCACCATGTCAACTAGACCGTGGCACTAAGTGCCATGTCCAGTCTTTTTTTAATCACCAGAGATGGTGACTCCACCACCTCCGTGGGCAGCCCCTTCCAATGGCTAATGACCCCTTCTGAGAAGAAATTCTTCCTCATGTCCAACCTGAACCTCCCCTGGCGAAGCTTGAGGCTATGTCATTAGTTTAAACAATTTAAGTAGTTACATCAGGTAAAACTGGCATAAAAGAAGTGTTAGGCCCACTCTAGATACACCTTTCCTCACAGTAATTATTAGAAACAATATGTTAACAGGTATAATTTCTTCCAGTAATTCTACAAAAAGAAAATCACATATTTGCTGTTGATGTGACATCCATTGCTGTCTCCTTCGTTCTTTCTTCAAGTTGCTATTAGACAGAAATAGAAGCTCTGGCGTGCAACAAGTAAAATGGAAATTAAGAGAGCTAAAACCAAAAATGATGAACAAGTAAGCAAGGTTATAAACATAAACAATAAAAAAAGAGTGCTCTGAAATGGCAGGCATTCTTCAAAATGACTGTGTCCACTGGACCATCAGAGTATATGTGCAGGAGGGAGGGAGGAAAAGACAGGGACAAAGGACAGAGGCAGGAAAGGGAAAATACCATCCAAGGGAATAAGGAGATTGCAAAAGCCTTCCTCATAGAATGATGAGCAAAAAAAAAGCCTTTCGATTGCTTTGTATTTGTTGAAGATATTCAAATGAAGAGACATAATTTACATAGAGCCTCCATTTTTTTGAAGGGCGGGTAAATTAATCTCCATAATGCTTCGAAGCATACCAGTAACAGGTACCATTCCCAAGATACTCGGGCTGAGTAGTGTAAGAGGGAAGAGGAGGAAATAAATTGATCAAACTGCAGTTTGGGGGAGTCAGAATCCGGTATTAAATTAAACACGTTCCATTGTATCGTAATTTGGCATACAGATTGAAATCAAACTACAGCTTAGGTGTATGTTGTATATCTAGAGAAGAAAAGATATCATAATCCACAAAATACAGTATTTTATGGGTCAATTTAGATTGGCATTTCAGTTTGAGAACATTTATGAAGCAACTCTCACAACCATCCTCACCCAGCGTGCCTCAGCTCACATCAGAGTGGTCTCAAAGATTATGAACTGGATTTCTTCAGACGAAACTAAGCCAGGAGGTGATGCTCCTGGAGAGCATTTAATGGACTCCAGTCTCCTCTTATGGACATTCAGTCCTTAAAAACCAGGCTACATCTGGTCGGAAGTAAAAACCCCTGAAATAATGTGCTGTGTGGACATTGGACCAGGAGCACTTCACTCTACCACCTCTCCACAACCCTATCAAGCTGTGCTACTTATTAACAGGTATCGCCTACCTACACAGTCAGGTGCACACTATAAATCTATATACTGTTATAATCCCCAAGGAATCAAGGAGGTAAAACCAGAAAACACCCTTGGGCACATTTTCTAGAGTGACTATGCACCATCTCAGCGTCCTCAAAATCCACGCTGAAACTCATGCCACCCACAGGAGATGCTCAGAGCCCACAGCTGGTGCGAAAAAGCGTCTGTAGAAACATTGCTTGAACTTCCAGCCTGGACCACCCAAGCACGTTGGAGAAAGCTTCTACCCAGAGGTCACAGTAGTTGTAGTCAACGGAGGTAAGGTGAGCAGTTACGGCGCGAGTGGAAGCGAAACCAGCCGCACAGGGTTACTGAGCTCTCAGGTACGGGCGCTTGGGCTGAATGAGGCAACTAGAGGCAACTAGAGGCAACTAGAGGCAACTAGAGGCAACTAGAGGCAACTAGAGGCAACTAGAGGCAACTAGAGGCAACTAGAGGCAACTAGAGGCAACTAGAGGCAACTAGAGGCAACTAGAGGCAACTAGAGGCAACTAGAGGCAACTAGAGGCAACTAGAGGCAACTAGAGGCAACTAGAGGCAACTAGAGGCAACTAGAGGCAACTAGAGGCAACTAGAGGCAACTAGAGGCAACTAGAGGCAACTAAGTTCCTGATCTGCTGTAGACTGGCAACCAAAGATGTCCTCAGCAACCTGAACCAAGACTTTGAAACTTCAATGTATTTGGGTCAGGTTAATGCTTGCAAATAAAAAAATTTTAAAAAAAAAAATTTAGTGTCAACATAGGTCTTCTCCCAAAACTGTTTTGCTAAAAACAGTTTGCATAACGTAAGATTTCTTTTCATTCTATATCAATTCACAAAATCCGGCCAAGCTGTGATCACTTATTAAGCTAGCTAGTTACTTATGACACTGAAATATAAAGCTATAAATCCAAATCATGTGCAAACCAAAAAACTGACAAAAATTGTATTATTTACTTCTGAGGTGAAAAAAAAAAATCTGATATTAGGAAAAAGCAGCACAGAAAATAAAAAAATTTCAAGATCTTACTCTTTATTAGATGCAAATCAAAAGCTTTGTTTCTTTCCCTTTGGAAGATCAAATTAGTGTTATGGACTGAATGACAATGAATTGTAGAAAGTATCACGTTCTTTATAATATAGTAGTGTATATGTTTGTTATTTGAAAATAGAAATGTAATCCATAACTAATCTAGATATAAAATATGTACACAGCAACCATTTAAAAGGACAGATAAAATACTCATTAAAACCCTAAGTGTAGAAATACTGAATCATAATGCACAATTTGATTACATTTTACTGCCAGTAATGTAAATATCAATTCTCCAGGTGATTCATAAAATTCATTTTAGAAAGAAAAATAAGGATTTCACCCGGCACTCGAGAACATAAAGAAAAACACATGTTAGGGTTTGAAAAACCACACTGGTTCTTTCCTTGTCTCATCAGAATATTCTTCTGGAATTTCAGAAAATCTTTTACACATCAAACGGACAACTGCCGTTTCACATTAGCACTTTCTATAGACACCCACCAGTCCCAACCAGCATCCTTCCAGTCCTGCACCTCTCCTTGCATTGTGTTCCCATCTTATTTCTGCCAAATTTGGGATCATATATATATATATATATACATATATATATATATATATACACACACTTCTACGGACATCAAAGGAAAGAGCCTGGATTTAAATTCATCGAAAATCTCTTAACTATCCAAATCGTGAAACTGCTTAATAATGGGATTGTATTTAAAAAAAAAAAAAGCATGTTGGACAAATTAAACAACTAAAGTTTTTGGAGGGAAGCATGCATGTGGGGGTTTCCACACAAAAACCTGTCCCTTTTAAAATGAATAGCTCCCAGCTGCCAGCATTTTATCTGAGGCAAAGCTGATTAACGCCAAGTGAACATTTAAGATCACATTGCTGTCTGCCTGAATACATTTCAGGTAGTTTACTTAGGAAATTATTTGTCCTGTTTCTTAAAAGAGGGTTTGGATTTTTTTTGGTTGTTATTAGATTCCTCCCCCCAAGTTTTTTACACAGCCAGACCTAAGAATAAAAACATTTGCTCTTCACTGGCCGTACTGTACACGGACTTCGAGCGCCAGAACGTTGTTTCTGCGCCGCAGCAGCAAGGTAATTAATCTGCCCAACAAAGGAGACCCCACCTCCTTCGCCGGCTTCATGAAACTTTCAGGCAGCCCCTCTCCGTCATACTGAAAAGTACATTTTCGCAGTCTAATTGTGAGCAGAGAAACCACAGCAGCGCTGCAATCCTCAATAGGAAATGATTTTGCCCTTAGACCTTACTTAATTTTTTACTGGATTACTTCATTTTTACTGGGTTAATTTTTTGACCAATTAATTTTTTACCTTTATTTACACTATCTTCCCGATTAAAAAAAAATCAATTATAGAATTTAAACATTTTTCTTTTGCTAACTTTATCAAAGCATTGTTTTTTATTAGTGATCTGATAAAAATCATTCTCAAACACATTTGGTTACATGCTCTTCTTTAGAAGTTTATTTTGAACGATAACATTTTCAGAAGTCTTCAGAACAGATTTAGGGTGATACTAACCCAAATCACACAAAACCCAGTTTTACCTCCCCACGTTACACACTTCCAGCATCAGACAGCCTCCAAGCTCTCCCTCACCAGAGAGAATTTCACCCCTGTTATCCGGGCTGGGACACCCTCTATTATCCAGGGCTACAGAAGTGGAGAGCATCATCTGTGAGAAGTGGTGGAGCTTCATGCCGTTCCATATGGACATACCTTCTCATTGCTTACACTTGAAGCTGGCTGGTGTCCAGCCTCTGGTCAGAAGTCACGAAGTTGTTTTAGCTCAGTACACGGTGCCCGTGTCTCGTATCTCTGTAGGGTTTATTAGTCGAGGCTCCACGCAGCGCTAGGATGGCCATCTGGCCCCCGGTGCTGAGTTAGCTCCCAACCTGCTAGTTCAAAGCGTGGGCAGGATGAACAGGTATGTGTTTGATTTGTTTAAAGAAGAAAAAAAATGCAAGCAAGTTTAGCACTAATGAAATTAAAGTAGTAATGAACCTTTACTCAGCTAGAGAGAGTAAACGAGGAGCACAGAGCTACGCAGTGTCTCCTGTACCCTCCTTTGGACATCTCTACAGCAAGGTAAGAACGTCATTATTTGTATCCGTCAGTGAGGCTACAGGAATGAGTAAGTTACACCCACATGTTATTTTTAATCAAAGATGAGATCTGAACCCCACGTTCAGGGACTACTGGCTATTACATCTAGTCACCTTATTTCTTCCTCCCTTTATATCAACTAATCAAAGTACAAAGGACAACTCACCAGCCTATTCTCTAGGAGCACAATCCACTGTATCTGACATAAAACTGCAGTTAAAACACACACACACTTTTTAACCTTACACTGAGCAACAAAGAAATGGCTTGAAGCTTAGAAGAGCTCTGGGCAGAAAATTATTCAGCAACCCCAGGAAGGTGAGCCACATCCCATCTTCTAATGTAATGAAGTTGAGCAATAAGACCAAAATACACACTCTTAGTAGTTGATACCATAAATGAGATTCAAGTTTTACTCATCTATATACAGAAGTAAACACCATAAAAATATGCCACAAAAAAAAAACAGTATCAGGTAAACTTTTTTTTTAATTTGCAGGTAGGTGGTTGTCTTTTATTTAACTAACATACTACTCACACATACAATTTATTTATTTCTTACCTGAGTTTTATTAGAGACAAATGCTAGGAAGGCCTCTAACGCAGTGAAGATTATTCTACTTCCTACGAACATTATATAAAGCTGCACTTCCAGCATTTGACATAAAGATGTAAAAAGACAGAGATGTTCCCAGCACAAATGGGCATCTACATATTCATCTTTACTGAAATGGCTGAAATTTGCCCTGCCTTGCTCCAACTTACATCTTCAACCATCTTCCCCAGAACATACTAGTCACAGGTACTTTTTGAAAATAAAATATCTACAAAACTAAGTACTCCAGCTTACGAATGCTCACACACACAAGCTGTGTTATGTTTTCAGTGGGACTGCTCATACGCTGAACTATTCACTGCAATAAAAATTTACAGGATCACAATTTTTAAGAGGACACGTAGGCGACACCAGCCCATCCGTTAGTAAAGAGTTCACTCTACAATAACCTATTTTCTCCTTATAGAACAGAGTGAAAGCATCAGATATGAGACAACCCTAAATTGAGTAGTCTTAAGTTATTAAAAAAAAAAACCCACACGCATCTACATTATATACTCTTAGAATATACTATACATGGCTGAACACCACACCCCCAGGGTTTAGGTTTTTTTCAGAGCTCTATTAATTGAATACAACGATTCGTTTTCTCTTTTGTAAAATGTAAAAAGCATAGAGTTTGTCTTTAAAATATAGTTGTCAAATATCAAGGGGTATATATATGCTAACACTTACCCCAGGCGTATTTCAGGGCTAGAGTCTGTTACAAATAAAATCTTTATTCATATGAACAGCTACCTGGGGGGCAGTACTGAATGTTACACATATTTATATATATATATATATTTTTTTAAATAATCTAGTAGTCCTATTGAAACAAACTGGAAGCTACACTGCATTTAGTCTCTCTGTTTTGCAGATTTAAGTCTTATATTCCTAACTTTTTTGGCTTTTAATTACTTTCTGTAGAAGATGTTCCCTAAAATATAAAATGCTTCCATCTAGTGTGTCGTCTCAACTGTTTTATTATTTGAAATTTAAAAGATTTTTCATGGTAGTAAAGAATAGAATTACAAAAAAAAAGCAACTTTTTTTTTTCATTAAATTCTGCAATAATATTTTCAAAGTTGAGAACTTTCCTTGAATTAAGAAGGAAAAAAAAAAAGGCTTAAAAAATTCTTTTTTGTAACGTGCTTTCCAGAATTACTGAATACTCACTACGTGCTATGGAAAACAACTTGAGACAAGATCAGACACTTACATTTATCAAAGAGTTTAAGCTGTCTGAAGCAAGCTGGGAGACAAAGCAGACAACGCAGCAGCCCTGCGTATTGCCAGCAGCCTGAGGAGGTCACATCTCCTTACTGGACCTTCCTAATTTATGGAATGAAAATGATAATATTCCATCAACTGCTAACAAAACTCTAATCGTTAAAAAACTTGCCTAGAGAAAGCAGACAGTAACACTGCCCTTTTTCAGTGCATTTCAAATGCTATAATTTAGAAATTGTCACCACAAGGACGAAACTCCTTGTACTAACACAACGTCCAAACAGACACCTTCTTTCCAATTAAGGAAAAATCATGTGAGTCCCTGTATAGCAATTAAGCTCTTAAAACTGCTCAGTTCTGTGGCTGCTGTACATCAATATATTAAGACCGTCTCAAGTTTACTAGCCAAGTATGCCACCTTTAACAACTCTCCTTATGGCCTTCCAAGTTGGAGGGACTCGCTGCGTGCCTGATCTCCCCCATTCATCAGGGCTTCTGTCCTCCTTCAAGGAGATGAATGAAGATGTGAGCTGGTTTAACGACATACTGCACAGTGAACCCTGCCCATTTCCCATGGCAATGAAGCCATGAAAATAGAAAAGCAACATTTTTCTAGAGAAACAGAGAACAGCCTTTGCATTGGGGAAATAATATGTCTATGCACTGCTGCAGAAAAAATACTAATTCTCAGAAACCTTCCAGAATAGCTACACATGTTCCCCTTGAAGGGTGAGGACCACTTCTTGTAACAATTCTGGGTTAAGTCTCATTTTTGCACGGGAACATCACTTATTGCACACCAAGACACTGGCTGCATGGTTCACAAAAGCTACATTACATGCACTGCTTGTTATCAATTCAGCTTTAAGTCTTGCTCAAGGGAGTACATGTCTGTTCTCCAATAAAAGTATTTGCAAGTTCATCACAAACTCCCTGGTCACTGCAGAGCATCTGAATTCGACATCTGTGCTTCTGCACTGTGTGCTCTGCCTCAAAAACACTTTTTAAAACTGTTCTTTAACTCACTGAACATCACTTGAAAACTAACAAACCTGCTTCCTTCCCATCATCAGATTATATATATAAAAGTATACCTCTTTTAAATCTTATATTACTGCTGTATAGATGTATAGCAATACCAGGCTTATTAGCATCAGTATTATTTCTCATACATACCAGCACCTTGAAATAAAGTACAGTTTGAATACAAAAATTTAGTAATGCAGCTCTGTTACCAAAAGCGTTTGCACTCGAGATATTTGTGACCTTTCTGTATTATTAAATGCACAAATAGAAACAAGGTATTTAGGAAACAACACATTTCTGAAAATCACTTGTAAAAGAAAATTTGCATTCTACAAATAATGTCAATATTGTAAATAATGCGAATTTGCTATTTCCCACGACCTCACAAGAAGGTTGAAATAATTGTGTAATTCAAAAAACACACTCCTGCCAGTTTGCAATGAGAATTTTGTCTTAAACTACTAACTGTGAAGCAGATCTTTAGTGGTTACTAGCAAGCTAGAAATACAAGAATCATTGCTAATTTTAATCAATGTTTTTTCTAGTAGGAGAGAGTAGTCAGCCTTATTAGGCTGCAGTCTGATGCACTTATACTTTGTTTAATAAACTACTTGAAACATTCAATAACAAAACAAACATTAAAAATGTGCAAGTAAAGTAGAAGGTACCTCTAATCAGTTTTCTTCTCACCAGTCACATCAGCCCTCATTCCCAAAATTTTATCCTGCCTCTGAGGATAAGGTACATACTCTTTTCTAAACATCACTTATTTCTGAACTTTGACTATTTGATTCTGTCTGATCAAACCCTAACAGCAACAGCAAAGAAAAAGCTTTCCTCTCTTTAAGATGCTCTATTGGTTAGATCAGATTTATTTGCTGTCAGTAAAGGTTATATTTCACATAAGTCTATGACAGATTGCAAGTTTATTAACTTCAAGTGAGTTTTCAAGCTGCTGGGTCGAGGATTTTTTGTTGGGTTGGGTTTTTTTGTGGGGTTTTGGTTTGGTTTTTTTCTTTGTCGTAATTCCCTCCCCATTCCCCCACGATGTGGGTTACTTGACAAATTGGAGTTAAGTTATCTTAGGTCAATGTAACTGTAAGTTAAACTAATGAAGTGTATGTCTATGAGTGATGTCTGATTAGTTTAATACAGTTAGTGCTGGACAGCTTGGGCTGCTGACCTTGAAGGAACACAGATAACATTGCGATGCGTTGGAGGATGTGGTTGCGATACAAGACAAATTTACATAACAGTTTGTCATATACACTCCTCCAAAACAAAATTGTTGCAAAAGGAGAGCAATAGGAAACCAACACTAAATGCCTCATGAAAGGCAAACCGGGGAAAATTAATTATATCCTTTGGCTGGACATGGTAGCTTATTTTAAACACAAGCCAGAAGCAGGCACAGAAAAGGTGTACGTTTACACAAATGCATTCCAAAATGGATTAGACATTGTGTTGGGTAACACTGTTCAAATGCAGCCTTCTGTAGCACAAGGTCTACTCTTGAAAAATATTGCTTCCCCAGCCAACAATGTCTACTTGCTCCTGGTAACAAATACCAGCCCCAGTTCTGAACTGTAACTAGTTACCACATCATCTAGGTGTGCTCAGAGTCCCGCTGAAGTTCATTCCGTGGCTGAAAAGCAGATGCTTGAGCTCAAACATCCCCATGCACAAACGGTCTCTCTCCATGAAGGCGCAAAGTCAACTGAGTGCTCCTTTACTACCCACGCTGTGATGCTCTGCTGGCACCCTGAGCAGAGCACACACCGCGCCACATCACTGCTCAACACAATCATCTTACCACATCTCAACTGATCAGGTAG
This sequence comes from Nyctibius grandis, assembly GCF_013368605.1. Taxonomy (NCBI): domain Eukaryota; kingdom Metazoa; phylum Chordata; class Aves; order Nyctibiiformes; family Nyctibiidae; genus Nyctibius; species Nyctibius grandis. Next base: position 39,702,257 of record NC_090666.1, read on the forward strand.
GCCAAGCAAAATTGCTGGGTTTAAAGACAGCTCGGTTCTGGAGTGACTGATTCTCACTACCTGATAGCTATCTGTTGACCTAAATAGTCTGCTTTTATCAGTCCAGGTTCTAGCTGATAGAAATTTGCCACTTACATAAATGCATAATTGACATCCACAGTCACTAGCACATTACAGAACCAGACCATCATTAAGATAAAACTGCTCCCTTAATCCTCCAGGTCAGCCTGAGTAGTACGCTCTGATAAATCAGACTGGCTAATAGATACAGTGGAGGGCAAGTGAGGAAGCTTGCCATGTTTGCCTCTGTGCCATCTTTCAACCTAATCTGTAAAGCACAGTTTAAACCTTCCAGTATTACCAAATTCACCTGATAATTTTAAAATAAGAGGAACATATACATGTGTACAGGAAGAGGTATCCATATAGTTGCATTCTTAAAGACTCGCAAGGACTAGCGATGTAAGACAAAATAGTCTAGGAAACTCTAAAACATGGCAGTAATTTCCAAATTATACCCCAAGAAGTCAGTGCAAGAAGAAAAACTTGTATTGTCCACTGCAAGTCTCCATTTGCTCACACATATACACTTGCATGCACATAACCGAAGATTCAGCTCAAGAGACTTGGTTGAAGGCCTCCCTGTAATTTCATCATAGGGTAGTTTGGGTTGGAAGGGACCTTAAAGACCATCCAGTTCCAACCCCCCTGACACAGGCAGGGACACCTTTCCTCTAAACCAGGTTGCTCCAAGCCCCATCCAACCTAGCCTTAAACACTGCCAGGGAGGGGGCACCCACAACTTCTCTGGGCAACCTGGGCCAGTGTCTCACCACCCTCACAGTAAAGAATTTCTTCCTAATATCTAATCTAAATCTCCCCTCTTTCAGTTTAAAACCATTCCCCCTCGTCCTGTCACTGCTTGAAAAGCCCCTCTCCTGCTTTCCTGTAGGCCCCCTTCAGATACTGGAGGTATTTGAGCTTAGAAATTATTCAGTTCCTGGGTTACCTGTAATTAGTACTCATTGGCACTGTTTGCATGAAATAAAGAGCAGCAGTCCGTGCTTTCCAATGCCACTTCTTGGCAGGGAGTGTACAGAGGACACAGTCATCTTGCAGCTCTTCCTGGAGAAGATCCATCAGCTGTTTGTGGGAACCACCATAAAAGGCTTCAATGAGAAGAACACTCATCTTCAGAACTGTCTGGATTCTGAAAATGACAACAGAGAAATATTTAACTTTAGAAACACATCTTATTTTTTTATTTAGGAAAATGATACTGGAAAAAGTAGAAGCATATTGCAAGGCCTTACAGTGTCTTCATTTTTCCCTGTGAAATTTATCCTTCATATTATATTAATGAGTTTACTTCAGAAAAGGCTACTTAGCAATTATGATGGCAAAATTATCACACCTGTTAGTTTCAACCATTAAAAGATACCATTTGTAATTTTTAAATGAATCAAAATGTGCAGGACTTAAAAAAATACTGTATTTTGAATTTATTGTTCTGTTTTCAATCAGATATTTAAAAGCAGCTTTACTTTACACACTCACTCTTAAATACATGCAATTCTTCCATAGGTTAGGAAGTAGTTTATTCATTTTTCCACAGGTTTCCCCCCTTTACCCGGCAGTAGATAAAACTAAAGAACAATTCAAACACACTTCAGTCTCACCAGTTAAGAATGGTAATTTGGGTGACAAAGCCAGAGAGCAGCCTGGGGAGGTGCAGGTTGAACATCACCCCAGGACTCTCTCCTGCATGACTGGAAGCTGGGATCGTCACCTGAGCAACACGCTCAGACCCTACACAAGATGTAAACCACATTATATTTTTTTTTTTGTTGTTTTTTTTGAGTACTCCAAAATGGCTTAAGGAAGCTCTCAGCCAAGAAGCCACAGAGCTGCTCACAAACAGGATGCAAAACGTGCTGCCCAAAACGAAGGGAAAGATGAAAAACCTGTGACTGTTGCTCATCCCTTTCATGAGTCACAGACCTGGGGCACTGAAAAGCTGCTTTTCAGATGCTTCGAGCAAAACCATCGCATACAAAAGCTGAAAACAAAACCCTGAAAGGTATTCCCCATCCATGATTGCTTCTCTGATGGTTTCCTTATCAACGTGCCCTAACAAGGGAGGACTCTGTTAAACTTATTTGCTCAGGCTTCGTGTTTGATGCTCTATATTGCAGGACTGTACATCCATTTCCTGACCTGTAATTTCTAGAGGTTTCAGACTGTAATCCGCATCTTCTCAAAGCCGCTGGTGACAAGAAGTGAGAATTCAGAGAACTACATACTCTCCAGAAAATTTCAATCATCATCTCAACCTTGAAATTTAGTTAAATTCAAGTGCAGGTTAAAAAAAATTATGTATTCTGTAATCAGAGGGTAGAAAACAAATAAAAAAACACCTTACAAGTGTACTATAGCTATCAAAACATCAACTAGCCAGCAAGGAAAATCCAAACACTGAATAAATTTAATTGGGAAACAAAATATAAGAAACCTCTAGACAGCTTTGAGTCATTGGCACATCATGGTGCAAGTTGAAATGGCAATGAAGATCTCCTGGGTCATCACAGATCAATCAGCAAGAGGAAAAGTATTCCGTGTTCGGATTTTCTTGCCATAATCCAGCTTGGATTCAGGTTATAATTTGCTCTACTATTCACTCCCCCATCCTGTTTCAAATAAATTATTTTTTTGGACAAATATGTTCCTTTCAAAAGAAAAATTACAGCCTTCTGGAAGCAAAGACTTCACTCTGTTTTGGAGCTTGCTTCTTTTCAGGTAGCAAAGCAGATTCTGATCTCTTTTGCACTGACCTAATTTCAAAAAAAATCACACTTTTGAGATCACTGACGTTTTCTGAATTTACAATGATGTAACCGAAATCATACTCTGTACTCCAAAGCCCTTCTGGAGCCTGCAGGGTAATAACTGCTATAAAAACACAAGCTGTGGTTTAGAATACGCACTATTCACCTAAAGAACAATTTGTAATTAATCATGCTACACTTGTCATCAAATGTCGCCAAAAATTTAACTCAAAGGACCAGAGGGAAGCGCTTTGCAAATTCAGCCCCTAAAAAAAGGGGTACGTGAAAAGTTGGTAAATGCCACCGAGTCAGTCACTCGGGGAGAATGAGCTGCAGTTAATTTACAAATCATTAGCAGTATCAGTAATAAAGTAATTCGTTCATGAAATATCTGATCAAATTGCACTTCGTCAGACTAGTTCTGAAACCGGTTTTATCGCTAGGTTTAGCTGAATCGACAATGTGCTCTTTGGGTTTATTTTGCAACAGTTCTCACTGTACGTCCCTCCTGGGGATGGAGAATGACTGTACGTGCTGACGGGAAGAGGCTTTTTCAGTTCTCGGGTTTCCTTCTTGCTTACAGATCCTGACATTTAGGTTATTCTGCCTTTATCCTACCTTTAGATCTATTAATAAAAACGCATTATGCAAATATTACACAAATATTGCCATGCAATAAACTCCCTGTGGCTATTTACATTGGGAAACTGGGTTGAAATTGGGGACGCATCGTGGAGTGGGTGTTAGACAGTTCTGGCTGCCTAATTCTTCACAGTAACACTCGCAGACCCCACGGCAGCAGCGCACACGGGTGAAAACCAGCAGTGACACATTTTTCAGAGACTATCTGAAGCTCAAAGGCTTTTTTACAAGACTCTCGCTCTCCCAAAATTTAGGTACTGCTCACTAAAATCCTCGCTAGCACTTGTGGGATTCTAGTGTCATATTATCTTTACACATTACCAGCAATACACAACAAATTCAATTTAGAAAAAAACATTATATATGGAGCAACAATGGCATGTTTTGTTCTTGTTTTGGTTGGTTTTTTTATTTGGTTTGGGTTTTTTTTTTTTGAGTTGTTTGTTTTTTTGTGGGGTTTTTGTTTTGTGTTTTTGGTGGGTTTTTGGGGGGGGGTTGGTTTGTTTTTGTTTTTTGGGGTTTTTTTTTTGGTTTTTTTTTTTTTTTACAAGATGCTACTTAAATATGTAACTACTAAAGATTAACAGCAGCACAATATATGTCACACTGACTTCAGGGATTGACTCAGCTGGAACAATGAAAAAGCCAATAAATCTTCTGTTTTAAAAAGATACACTGATAACGCAAAGGAAATTATATTATGTGTAACTAATAATTTCTTGCATTTAAAAAGGCACAGAGGAGGTAGGACACAGGCATTTACCTCATATTTCACCCACATGACTTCCAGTTTTGTTCACGTACAAAAATAACATCTATTATTTTTGCTTTATTTCCCTTGACCTAGCCAAGTTAAGGTAAATATGTACCATGTACTCCTCAGAGGTCTTGAAAAGACACAGCTGATAAATGGCCTGAGAACATTCACCGTATCTGATGGAATGCAATCCTCAATTAAATATAAATCACTCCAGGTATTCTTTTCCCCATTTCAAAGAAAACAACGAATATTAGAAAAACAGAACCGCTTCCCCGTTCTCATTACAGCGCTTCCTCTCCGGAGCCGGCGATCCTGGGTGTTCCTCAAGCCCATCCGCAGGGCTGCGGCACCTTTTGCTCTGAAAATCTGTTACTCTGCCTACACCAAATGCAGCAGCACATTCTTTAGCATATACATTAATAAGAAACTATCTGAAATAAGAAAATCCTTCCAAGTGGTAACAGTGTCAAAAACACTGTGACTAATACAGTGTATATTGAAGAATGAGAAGTTTAGGGAGGTAGGTAGGTGCTGTCTCAAAGCCAGCATCTCACAGCGACGTTCATCCAGAACTTGGGTCATTTGCTTCAGGAGCACGTTGCATAAAAAGCAACTGATGGAGACCCTAAATGGGCCACTGCTGTTTGACCCAGTAATTTTCTTTAAAAGAAATTCTGAGTACTATACAGAGTAATAAATAAATACTTTAATGGCACAGAAGAATTAACTTTTTAACTAGCCACAGAAACCATGGCTTCTTTTTAAATTCTAGGTGAACACCCACTAAAGTATTTTTGTTAACCAACCTAGGTAGAGAAAACTCATCATTTTCCATGATTTATTAAAGAACACACAATCACTCTGCCTTATAAACAGGAGTGTGGTTTCACAAACACCAGCACAGCTCGTATCAGCTCCCTTCACTGATGTATTCAGACAACATAAACTACAGACCATGTTTAAATATCTGTCCAACAGAATAGCTGAGCAACAATCCAAACCCAAAGGAATAACTGTTAATATATTCCATAGGTAGAGAGCTGCTATTAGTTACAGGAAATAAGGTACATGGTTTCAGTAATGATTGTTTCAACGGTCACAGTCCCACACATATGAGAAATTTATTCCACCACCGTATCCAGAGCACACGTGCTTCAGTATCTTATAACTCAACCGACTACAAAAGCCACCAGGTATGCACTGTGGACACAAACATCCTTAAAACCTTTGATGATTTCAGATAAACACACCCTAATGCCCAATACAGGCAAAAACTTTTCACGTCCTGACAAAACGGGGTTTTCCAGAGGACTGTTACAGGGTCTTCACCTTCCCTGCTCTGCCCCGTCTCCCCCCCAGCCCCACAACACGCACCCATCCGAAGCGAGGATGCGGCACATACACACACACAAACCCAGACTGAAAGCCTGCGTTACCCTCCCACTCACGACAGTGACTCACCGAAACCCCAGAGCTCTACCTTAAACACAAATCACATTCTAATGTTTGACCAAGGTTTAACTCGTATTTAGATCACCCAAAAGTACCGGCTCTAAGGTTTGTCATTCCTAAACTGTGTAAGTGCATGAAGCGAGAACGCCGCTTAATTTATCTTTTATATAAATCAACTGGAAAAAGCAAGAAATTCTCTGCTTCTTTTGAGAATGCGGTAAACCAAAATCACTCACCTTTATTTGGACGTCTGCATCAGCACTAATATTAATTTACTGGTGACACCCATAAACCACAGTCTGCCCCATCCACACAACCTGAGAGTTGCAAACACCTACAGAATGCCAAAAACCAGTATTACCTGCAGGCATCGAGGGGGCTGAACGCTGTCTGCACCGAAACCAGCATGGATTGCACTGCCTGCTTCTGTTTCACCGAACACTAAAATACTACATTTAATTTCACTTTGCTTACTATCCACATATATGTTTGCAAAGACTGTCTTTGTTATATTGACAATCAACTCCCAGCCAGAAATAACAACAGAGTGAATGGAAAAAATGGCAGAAATCACAGTGGTCTCAGGATGTGCCCATCTGGGAACTCTGCCTCAAAATCCCTTTTAGTTAAGACTTATTTATTATACTTATTAGAAATACTTGCTTAAAAAACTGCTAAGTTATTCCTCTATGGACTATTTTAAGATGTATTGGAAAGACATATTGAAAACCCAACTGCCTGTAATACACTAAAATATGCAATTATTAATTTTTTTTCCTCATTCTCAGAATTACGCTCCTCAAAACGCTCACACACCAGTGCGAGGCAGGCGTGCATCCCATATAGGTGAGGAGTACAGCAGCGCTTGAGATGATGCAATTAGAATTAAAAACAAAAATTTTAAAGAATTGGTTTGATCTCAACTAAAAAGCAGACTGCGAGGATCGCCAGGTTCAGTTCTTACATCTGTGCTTTCAACCCTGAAATGCAACAGCAGGAATTGAACTCTACAGTTTAAAGATGTCCCACGGTCATTAATCCAGAGACACCCTGACACAAGAGGCTGTAATGGTTCCTTTTGGAGTTTACACATTTAAAAAGCAACATGCTGTAAAATCTGCACGTTCTCCTGCGCATGCTAAGTAAACAATATCGCTATAAATCCTCATGAAAAAGTTGTTAATGCATATGCAGTGTTTGCATTTTAAAACTCAGTATTTAAATTGTTATTTTATCTAGGCAAAGGCACTAATGACCATCATTCCTTGCTGAAATTTAAATTTGGCTTCTTTCAGCTATAGAAAAGAAAAATTAATCCTTAGAATTTTCTTTTCACCTTCTTTTCTGACATAATCTAAGATTGTCATAAATACTTTGCGTCTATACTTCAGCCATCCTCAATAAACACCTTTGAAGATCTTAATCTATATTGAATAAATTATTGCTTTTTTTTTTTTCCAGTGGAGAAAAACATCTGTGTATCACATTTATGGTTAACTCAAAACCACGTACAGCCCCGCTGCCTCGGTGGCGAAGCACACATCCCCCTTTGGAGCACAGCACTCAAAAGACATATTTCCAGGGAAATTTCACTGACTGATCTCCTGATTCCCAGTACATTGTGAACAGCAACTACAAAACACAACTTGGTTAGTATGTCCCTAATGGACCTACCAAGTGGTACACATGGGACTAAGGACTACTCAGAACAGGGTAACAGGGATACCAAATAGTCTGTAAACTATTTTTGCGAGTTCATATTAACAAAGGCAAAGTAAATATTTTTAATATTTAATTAGGAGAAAGTTTTCTTGATTTCTAAGCCAAAAGAGAAGGGGAAAAGACGAAGAAGAGGTGTGATGGAGAACCAGGGCCATGCTCTGCCAGAGAAACAACTACAGCCACAACTACCCATCACCAAACTGAATTACTCTTCCACAGAGTTTGTGCCTCTGCCTCATCCCTTTAATGGTCCCAATAGATTTACAGAAGTCGACACGAGTATGCTGCAGAGCTGTAGATATTAAGCAATCAATTATCTTCACAAAAAGTTCTAACATTATTTTGGGCAGCTCTTCAGCCAGTAACGGGATTTTTTGGAAAAAAAAATTTAGTACAGCTCTAATGCGAGACCATAACCTGAAAGTGCAAGGTTAGCAACTGTATTTCATAGAAAATTAGTTATTCTGATTTAACAGTTAATTATAAGCTCCCATTTGCCATGTAATTCAAAAGCCTGGAATAATGATAACTTACTTTAACAGAGACTGCTAATGTTGTTTAATGGTATGCTGGTTTTATCCAACTTATTTGGACTGTGTTTACAGTGCTAGAAGGCTCAAGATGGTTTACGAGACTCATCTTTTCCAGTACTGTACCTATTACTATAAATTTGATAATATTGATGAACTTCAAGGCTTACATTAGGTTTAAATAGATGAACGATACTTGATTTAGAATATCTCCGAGTGGATAGGGAACTAATAGGTGTAGTAATGGGAGATGTAGCGCTATTATTAAACTTGACAGGAGACATATTAGTTGCTAGTTCCCTATTACAGAAAAAGGACTAGTCTGGTAATAATGGGCTGGCATTTTGAAATTCCTCCAATTTATTAGGAATATGATGAGAAATGTGTTCCACACATTCTGGGCTTCAGACTGGTTTCTGTAGAGAAAGGTAAGCAGTACAACCTGCATTCACAGCCAGTTTAAGGACATAGATGTACACTTGAAAAAAAATTACTTGTAAATATTTTAACTAATTTTATTTGAAAGACTTAAGTCTATAGTTCCTATTAGCTAATTGATTAAAACACAACACACTTGTTAGAAGCCATCATTAGTTGCTCCATGAGGTAATAGAATCACCCTACATCAAAAAGTTGGTTTGTGTTCTACAGCATATTTGAAGTAGTAAAACCTTAAATGAGGAATAGCAAATCATTCTCCTATCATGGAAATCTGGGATTTGGCACTTAAAACCCTCCTCTTGTACAAAAGCTGGAATTGCAAGGGTTAATTTAAGCATTAATTTAAACATTAGGCTTGGTAGCCTGAGATGTTTGGCAGCAACTTTTGAGTGGGCACAAGCCAGATTTATTTTACATTCAGAAACTATCCATTTGAATATGTGATGAAAGGATCTGCATCTTCAGTCACACCTTGAGTCAACAAAAAGAATGGGATGAGATCTACTGTCAGATCAAGTTGAACTGTGAAATCCGGGAGGAGTCCCACACAGAGGAGTATTACTGAGGGACAGATATGTGAACTTGACAACACATGCCAGTAAGGTTACTTCAAAATGAAACTCAATCATGATAGAAAATGGACTTCAAAAGGGGTGCCAAATGTATCTGCCATGTTATGCACCTAAAGACCTGCAATACAAGCAATTTAAAGTGATAATCATGAGGATTTTGCCAAGCTATGAAACACTTCACCAAGTGAAGAGACTAAATCATCAGGTTTTCGTTTAAGTTTAAGCAACATCAAAGTATTAGATCCCTACAGCAGTTTGGATAAGACAGTCTCGCCATTCATAAAGTAACTTCAAGGTTGCAAAGTTACCTGCACAAAAAAGTCCTTAATTTTAACTATTAAGTACTAGAATTCAACAGATGAAAAACATTTTTGGTCTTCCACTTGCCCAACTCTTGTCTTCTCAGTAGAGATCTGAACCAATGCTTCACAGAATCAACCAGGTTGGAAGAGACCTCTGGGATCATTGAGTCCAACCATTGCCCTGACACCACCTGTCACCACTAAGTGCCATGTCCAGTCTTTTCTTAAGCCCCTCCAGAGATGGTGACTCCACCACCTCCCTGGGCAGCCCCTTCCAATGGCTAATGACCCTTTCTGAGAAGAAATGCTTCCTAATGTCCAACCTGAACCTCCCCTGGCGAAGCTTGAGGCTATGCCCTCTTGTCCTAAATAGATCTCATTAACTTCTGTCCAGTCAGCATCATCTTATCTCTGTCAGAAACCACTCGAAAGCTCTCAGATTCAATAGTAAACATCACACAACACTGAACAAGGACTTCATATGGCACTAAACAGTTTTCCATTTTAAGAATATTTACATCCTATTTCCAACTTGACATACAGAAGACGTGTTATCCACATCAATTTACAAATCTAGCACAATGAGAGCTGCCAATTTGATTTAGCTGTGCAGCTTCATGTTTCCTGTAAATAATTTCCCTATAAAGTTTTGACTAAGCGCTCTGAAAGGGCTATAGCAATATTAAAGGCTCTAGAATATGGCCAAAGTGCTTTCTGACAGCTCACTGCAAGTGTTCCCCAACATCTCTGCTGACCCAAGAACAGCAAATCTAATGACTTTCACCAGGTGTTTCCACCCTGTTGTCTGCAGAGCCTGTAAAATACTTCCAAGGATTTGCTTAAAGCAATAAAAAAAAGCTTATTCATACATTTTATTTAACTTTGCAAGTATGCAAAAGTTAAGGGGTCCACCTCCTCCCCAGTTTAGGTTTTGAGCTGATGTTTTAAAAACAGATACTGCAAAAAGAATAAATATTAATGTTTGGGGGAGACCCTAACAGACATGAGAGGAGCATGGCCCTTTTTAGCACCGCTACAGATAACAGCAAAGCAAGGACATGCACAGAGGACATCAAGATGTAAATTTTTTCCTTGAAGATTATCAGATGGGTAATATTAGAAAAGGGTCGTTAAAATGACCACCATCAGAAAGCCTGCGCCTTAAAAACTTTGCTTTTGCTGCATGCAACAATATCCGACTATAGCACATGATCTGTATTGTAGTCTCTAATGAAGAGAGTTAGAAACAGACCTTTTTTTTATTTTACTTCATTATAAATCATGAAGATATTAGTAAAACTTACTTAAGATTTCAGCTTTAGTGTCACTTGAGAATCACTTCTCTACCTATCAAAAAAAAAAAAAAAGAAGAGTCTGAAAAGCATTTACCCTGAGTCAAGTGGCCATGCTCACAAAACTTTCCTCCTAAATTCTGAAAACCCTTATCAAATATCATGTTCATCGAAACCAAAACGATGCTGTCACTCATCAGCTACTTGAACTTGAACCACCAGAGAACCTGCAGAACCTCGCATGCTCCTCCTGCAAACTGGTACAACGTTAAGAACATTAAGTGTGGTTTATAATGACCACTGGGGTGCAGAAAAAAACATCTTTGCTGCAGAGCTCAGAGCTGAAGAAACTATTTTAAGGTCATTACTAGAAGATCCTAACTACTTAAAGTTTAGCTGGCTATTAGTAGGTGCTCTTACTGACATCGCTGATACGATGAAATGCCAGAAATACCATTACAAGCCAACACGAGAAACCTTTTACACCTCATGCATGCAAAGTCTGTGCTCAGTATTCCCACTTCTTCATTTCAAAGTCACAAATATCACAAGTTTCAGCAGCAAGCTAAAGATCTGTTCTGACTCTTACAAAAGATTGAAGGGTTGTGCAGTTATTCTGGCCACTGGGAAATTTTTTGGCAACACCATCAGTTAAGCACTCACAGCAGCTGTAAGCAGCTCTGGGAGACCTGGGAGCAGCATATGCACAGCTTGGAAATACCTTTAAAATAAAGGCAGTGGTTATATCAGAGAGCCTGCCACATGCAATCAGCCTCCAAGCAATGCTACAGCTACAACCTTTGATATTATTTTTCATTATGTTTTTTTTTTTAATGTACAAATAGTCAATTGTGGCGCTTAAGACATTGAGAAAACACACCAGGTACTCATCAGGTCTCAAAACAGTCTTAGCAACTGCTCAGCAGAAATAACGCCAACTTGCCAGTACTCCTGCAAAATCTGCAGCGCTCGCTGTTGCTCTAGATGAAAGCTGTGAAGGCTTTTGGTGTGAAGGCTTTCAACCCAAACACACCAAACAGTAGGACTAGGATCAGGAAACCTTCCTGCCTATTAACCAAGCCACACAACAGAAACTGTTAAGGTGAAACAGAATCATTTATGTACATTAGAATTTTAAAACTGAAAATATAAAGATGCAATTTTTAACTGTTTCTGTCTTTGCTACAATTCCAGTGAATTCAGGTAAAGAGTTTTAGTGTTTCCTTCCAGCTGACAAAAGAAAAAGGGAAGGTGTGAACCATTTTCGCCTTCATAAACTTCTGCCCTTAATACCTGCCCCTTCTTCCAGTAAAGGTAACAAATACACTCTGCTGAGCAATGAAGTCTTAGAAGTCTGCAACGACGCAAAGAAAACTTAGGCCCCAGAAGTTTCCTTTATCTAAGTGAATTTTATTGGTGGTATATTGGAAGTTACTCTATGATCCAGTGAAGTTACTGGTGCATTTTTGCTGTGCTGTGGTGGTGGCTCTGAACACTTGGCTATTTTTAGGAAAAACAGGCAAACAAGTGCTTTGCTTACAGAGATAACGTTAAACCTATCTTCACTTATCTATTTATGTCGATATTTTCAAAAACTACTTTCATAAAATGGATCTGGATCTAAGGGAGGTGTTACACAGCTCTTATCTTACTGCAGGGTGATTCAGGTCTTTCTGAATCTTTTCAGAGCTCATCTTCCCATCACTGTTTAAGCAGAGGTTGGTCCCCCAAAGATCAGTGAGATGTAGATACCTGAAGGTGCTACATGAAACTGGTTTAGCCCCACATTTAAAGCAGAAATAGCTCTGGAAGACACTTCACTCTCCCAGTTTGAATACTGGAGATATAATTAAAAGATAATTAAGAGAGAGGGGAAGGTGGAGGGAGGGAAGGAACTGGATGTTCAGTATGACAACAGCTTGTTGCTGTGCTTGCACAGCTTAAGTTGCCTCCAGAGAACATATATAGTGGAAAACAGTGCAAACAGGGTACCCTGTAAGCAGTACCAAACAAATGCTTTGAGAACAGAAAAGGACTTATTTCCACCTTATCTACATCAATCACACATTAGCCCGTTTCCTCTGAAGAGAGCCTAATCCAAACTCTGTCTGTTCGTTTCAAAGTGGTTAAGAATCCATTTGTGAGGTGCATTGAAATGCACCACGATGAACAAAATCTGTTTTGCATACCAATATCCGTGGAGAGGGCAATATTCATGCAAGCTGATTCAAGCTACTCTTCAGAGCTGCAGCACTCTGCCTTCCCACTGAAGCTCTGAATGAGTATGGACAAGAGAGATCCATAAATGATATTTCCTAGAGTCTATAGACAGCTGGTTTCTTAACACTCAGGGAAGCATTTCTTGGGCATTAACAGAATGACTTAGAAAATAAGTCTGCCGTTTTCTTTAAAGCTGGTTTTCTTTTCAAGCTGTGTAACACCACTTGATATTTAGTAGACATTCAACTCACATGAGCTACTCAACCAAGCGCTAGGCTTCGGCGTACGGAAGGTGCGCAACGGCTGACTAACAGACATCGACCATTTCACATGTTTGTGCTTATTTACAAATACCACTTACATACTGCTGACACGTATAATGACACCTGTGATGCTGCTGACACACCACTACGTTTGCGTCTACAGACACAGTCGATTCTAAGAAACTGGCTGGTGAGTACACACAGCATTTCCTTTGACTATAAGTAGAAAGGTTATTTTGACTATTTCCTATTCGAATAGGAAAAAAGCTTCAGAAACAAGGCTCAGCGACAAAATCCCCCCACTGACTTTCTTATCGCTCAACACGAGTTCACTTGATTACTTCTGTCAACAATTTTCTCAAAAATTTTCTCCTGACCATATTACTGGGTTGCTTGAATTATACTGTAGACATATATTCGTACACACACAGAATTTCATGTATTTGTTACTACTATTGTTGCCTGCTGACTTATTATTCCAAAGTCTACACCCTCTAAATACAGCACTTCAGCACCTCCGGAAACCCCGACACAGAGTTTGACGACATAGAAATAACTTGGTTTGGGTTTGTATATGTAGGTAGACTACAAAGAATTCATCTTGAAACAGAGGCAAAACGGGAATGTAGATGAATTACTCAACTTCTTGAAGTCAAAGAAGTCCTAAACTATCTTTAGAGGGAAAAAAAACACAAGATCTATGTACGCATTCAAATTACAAACTAATTGTAAAAAAAATGCTTGTATTTGATAAATAAACCTAATTATATAACTTCTAACCAAACATTTTCAATTGCTTTTTTAAAAATATGCTTTAAACAACAAAACGTAACCGTTCTATCTCCTCTCTCCAACCCCAAAATCATGCTACATCTTCTGCCTGGTGTTTTCCCATTATTAAAAAGAAGAGGATTCATTTATCCACTTTCATCTAAAACTGCTGAAGAGCTTAACAAACATTCATTAAACCTCACAACACTCCTGTGAGGTATGTAGGTATTGTTATCTCTACTTTACAGATGAAAAAACTTGAATTAAAAATTGTGATTTGCAGAGTTTTCCCACAGTAGTTTTATAGTAAAGCCAAAGGCAGAAGAAAGGAGCAGTGAATCCTGTGTCCCTACTTCCAGCCACCCCAGTGCACATTCTCTTTTAAACCAGCAGGAATTTACTTGCCATTTTGCCACACGTGAAAAAATGTTCTGAACAATAGTGTTAATTTTCATTAGCGTGGATCCTTGTAAGAATACAGATAAATATTTAACCCAGATTGTACTTTCATTATTTAATCTTTTTTTAAAAATGAAAATAAGACAAAATTTTGTATCCTCTATTAATATTTTTCATCTGATTAGCTGATGAATTCCATCTTCAAAAGGAAAATCCCCACTTCCTGAAACCATATGAATGTTTTCTCAGATGACTGAATCCCCCATTTCCTCTTTTCATGTACATTTCTTAACATCTTCTATTTTGCTTCCTATTCTTTTACCTTCTTTTCTAATTATCTCACCTTCTTTTCTGATTACTTAGTCCTACATCAGCTTTTTTTCTTCTTTAAACTTTTTCAATGACGCAATAAAATCTACAAAGGAGACTCACAGCATATCAACTACTACCTTGATGAGACAGGTCCTGAAGTTCCCTGTCTCAAACTACCCTCGCTACCAACTTTTTCCTATGTATGGACATGTCCACCATGTGTCCTATCTGCTAGCTCTACAATCTCAAGTGTTCTTCTCTTTCCCCACCATGCTTCATTCCTCATTAGGAAATCACCAGTTTCAATACACCCCTTTCTTCGCTGTTCCAGAAGAGCTTCAGGGCTCCCTTGCCTTCTTTTCCTTGCTTAATCTCTGGTCTCACTTCCCTGCATGTCAATTCTTCTCCACTCAAAATGTCCCAAAAACCTTTACAAACAATCTCTTTCTTCCTCCTCCATCTTACCACATCAAATGCAAAGTTTTCCTCTTCACCTCTGAATTTTTCCACCCTCCCAGTTAGACTTCAGGCTCATTTCATCCCATTTTTCTCATTTTCACTAGACTTGCTTGGTATATCTCAACTCCCCATCAGAAAAAAGGAACAACTTTTAACACGTTGCCAAAGCCTCATCCATTTTTTGATCACCTCTACTCCACATGCTCTTTTCCAAAGCCTCCCCAATCTTCTGTTCTTTTTCCCTCCTTTCCAGCCCCTGCTCATGAATACTTTAAGTCTATTAACACTCTTCTACACCTATTTGTACTTGCTCCTCTAAGCCTAACTGTTTCAATCTTTGGTCTCCTACACTCCTACTTTCTGTCCATGTCCTCTTCTGTAAGCACTACAAGTTGAGACACCGAACACATCTTCTGCATCTCTAGGAAGTTCTCTGTACCACTACGATCCACACTGTCCCACCCAAGTAAAACTACTTCAGAGATGCTCTCATTTAGTCCAAGAAGCACAAGAGTCCAACCTCACTTTAAAAATTGCTGATTTTTTTTCTGTGAAGGGACTTGCTGAAAAAGCTGCAATCCTCAAAATTAGCAAACCAATTTTGTGTATTTTCACAGATCTAACAAATCTGCAGTCTTACAAACTAAGCTGGCATCATTAATAACTTTCTGAATGGACATGCACACCACTAAAGTTAAAGAAACAGCCATTATAATACAAGGAGATTAAATATTTTTTTTTTACCAAAATATTGTTATATTTTTCTTGAAGATATACAATTTTCTATGGCTTTTTTATTTCGCACATTTTAGAACCAGCATGAAAAGTTAAATTAGGTCTTTTTTTTAGAACCATACAAGTTAGCACATCTTGTTTGCACTGTCTGTTCTAATGAAGTGAGCCAGTGTACAGTAAAAATAGGTAGCTTTGGTATTCATATACTCTCTGCAAGTGGCAACTCGCAGGCTTTGAGAACTGCTCTCATCACATGGAAGCTGCAACAAATGTTCAGTCACTGCTTTCTCTTTCAGCTCTCAAAATTACAGCTGGATTCTTCAAGCATTACGTGTGGTTTCTTGCATTTCAAAGCTTCTGAACTACTTGGATTGCAAGAAGCAAGAGTTCTGCCCACAGATGCTTTCTTGCTCCAACCGATTTCACACTACAGCCAAAAAAGCATGGAATGGAAGTAAGATGCCACTCATTCCATCATATAGACTGGTCAGTGTATACAGCACCCCCCCCCCATCATGCTTCAGCTGAGCAGGATCTGTATCTGCTTCCCAGTCTGTTCCTTTTTCATCATTCCACAACGGTGAAGTTTCAGAAGAACCTACTAAGCCAAGTATTTTATCCCACATGCTTAGGAGTACAAAAAGCCAGCATAAGAAAATCATGGTTCTCCAATAGCTTTTTGCTATTTAGTCACCATCATACTAAAATTCATGACTTTTACACCATTTCATAATAAGCATAGTAACTAATGGGAAGAAATAGAGGCTCTATTGGCTATTGGTTACTATTTGTTTCCATTTTGAGAAGACTCTTGCTGAAGCTCTCTCCATTTCTGCATGCTTGACAAAGGTCAACAGTTTACTGCAGGAAAAAAGAAGTTGCATTTTTTCCTTTCTAATATCCCCTAAGGTTACCCATTCCTTTGCATTCAGCTGGTGATAGAAGGACTATCTGAAATCCTTTGAAAACTTCAGATACGCAGTACAGGTCAGGAAGTTTCGTTATGAGAGGCCTCTCACAGCACATTAGCCTCACTCTCCACTACTGTCATTTACTTCTTGCTTGATTTACAATGTTTTGGCTTTTTTTTTTTTTTTATTATAGTGAATTTTTAATCCCCAAAGTCACAAAGATGTGAGCCTTGCCTACAACAGAAACTGCTGCTAATGAGCAAGCACTCTCCAATACTGAAAACCCAGTTGGGACCCACAGAAGAACAGTTTCAGTGACAGGCTCCTACTCTGTTCTTTTTTCCTCTGTAGATGTATCAAGCCTATCTCCATTGAAAACAGTCACTTTTCCCAAATAGCTTCTTATGTTGAGACAACAGAAAATAAAATGGCTTCTGAAACTCTAACAATTAATTTTTAACTCTTTATTACACAAAAAAATGCTTGCCTCCATAATAAGTGCTTTCCTTTGTGAGGACTATAATAAACTACCTTCTCTGTTGCATATGAAAATCAAAATTGAGCAAGATGGGTTCTGCTTTTCTAAAGCCCAGCACCGGGCAACATCAGACCAAAGTGTGAGCACAAGCTTCTCAGGCATCACAGAAACACTGGGAACATCAGACGCCAAAACGTGTGTAGGTGTATTAGCAGTCCTACCATCCATCTGTCAGAAACCTTCGATGTTCCTGCACATCACCCACTGGCAGAGCTGTCTGCCAAGCAAAAATATTATGAAACGTTCATTACATACTCAAATCTTCCCTCCTTCCCAAGGAGGAAATGGAAAAACCTGTCCCTCCGCACGCACATATATTTGTTACCAAGAAATGTTGAAAGACTTTCAAATTCACCCAGAAAGAAAATCTACCAAGAGACCAGGACTGTGAATTTAGATATATTTTAGCAAACTTTACTTACCAGAGGATATGCTGACTTCTAGTTCACATTTATCTCATTTTTTAAGGTACGTTAAAGACCGAGTTTACAATTAACTGAACAGACAGCGTACAAAAGGCTTTTAGAACTACACCATATGGTCGAGGGAAAGGAACAATCTGGACTATCCACATTTCAATCTGCAGGCTTGTCCACCTCTATAACACATTGTATTGCTGTAATAAAATATTAAGATAGAAATGTAAAAGTGAAAATAATCTATCTTTTGAACTACCAGGGAACAACGCATCCCACAGTCTAGTGAATTTAACAAATATTTTAAGTTTTATGATTTTGGCATGCTGAATCAGAGATAGTCAATAAAATTCCCAATTCATTTAAAACAGTATTTCCAGAAGGATATGGGTGGGTATTCATCTTACGCTTCAGGGAAATAAAAAATACCAGTTTACATGGGGTACACTGGCAGCAGTTTATGTAACAGATGACACATTCTTGGAAATTAAATAAAAGCAGAAAGAAAATACCCATTGTTGCTGAGTGAAGGACTAATCACATGGTCACAGCTGGAACCAGTGTAAATCATTAATAAAATTCTGTTGTAGTAGTCGCTTTTTTCTGCTTTCCAAATGCCAGTAGAAGGAAAAAAAGAAAACTATTTCAATTCTTTGCAGAAAGGACACATTTGTAAGCATTCCATAGTAACTATTAAACTTACTAAATCTTTGCAGGAAAAAAAATGCCTACAATGAAGGCACTGTTGGTGCTAAGGAAAAATATAAATATTTATGTTTTTTACATATAATCCCAGAACACAGGCCAAGAAGATACTTGCTACACTTGGAGGTTGTCCTGGTCCTGGCCTGACTTCTGATTGCACAGAATCCAAATCTTGAGAAAAATCAGCTGAAGTCTTTTGTAGAGTACATTTTACAACATAAAAGAATATAAATGACAGCCTTATGAGTCATATCCCTCAATGTAAACTAGAAAGTTGCACCAGATTAAATGCAGACAGTACAGAAAAAGATCATGTAATACTCAAACATTCCATAATTACATACGCTCTTGGATATAGGTATCACAGGCTCACGGCCAGCTCTGCTTTGAGGGGGAGGTTGGACTAGATGGCCTCCAACGATCCCTTCCAGCCAGAATTATCCCATGTTCTTCCACACTACAGAGTTTGCCCTTCTTGAGTTGCGACCCTTATTTTCTTTCACTTTAAAAAAAAAGAAAAAACAACTATTTCAAGTTTTTGTGTTTCATTGCCTCCAACAGCAGGGAAAAAAACCTCATATAAATCTATGCGACTTTGCAGATAACGAGTTATTAAATCACAAAAATCAGATCATCTTCTGCAATTATTTTGAAAACAACCTCCTGCTACAGCAATGCTGGCATGTTCGTTGTTCTACTCGCAATACTACAGGGTAAGAGGCCTGGTTTTCCTATCGTTTAGGAGAAACTACTGAGAAGAGTAAATATAAAGTACACTATGTGATGCTTTAAACTGCGACAACAAAGTAAATAGGATAGGTTTTTCTCCAGTCTGAAAGAAAAAAAAAAATCAAAATCACACCACTGCTCATCATTCAGTGCAAACACTGTATGAACAGAGCATTTAAAATTTGTCAAGAATTCCTTTAATTGAAAGGTTGCTTTTAATTTAAAAGCTAAACATACATTATCTCCCTCATTCTGTACCTGCTAAGCAGTCAGAGCAAAGACTTACAGCACCCTGGCTCGATGGGCTACCTGGGTTTTATTGTTGAGCCTACTAAGGACCTCTCAAATCTCTACCAAGCCATGGACCCTTGAATTACAGCGTGTAAGCCCCATACAGCCAGTAGGAACACTCAAGTGTAAAGTTCAGCACATGCTCACATTTTTGCATGATCAAAGGCTCAATTGCTCCGTTCTTCAGCTTACTGTAGCTATTCCCACCTCACAGCAACATCCTCAGTGAAGAGATAGACTTTATATGAAACTGGTTAATACAGAAAAGAAAACCCCAGTTTTCTAGTAATTAACTTCAAGTGGTATGAAATGACAGTTCAAAGCACCGTCCCTGCTAATAGCATGACTTAGTACAGGAGGAAATCACTACCTAAGAAAACTAGACTATATAAATGAAGTGTAACAATTTTATCAAATTCAGAAGCAAAAAAAAAGATGCCAAATTTCCTGCTTTTATTTTAGCAGTTATCTGTGTAGTCTCTGTCAGAAAAGGTAAAATCTGAAGGCAGGCATGTGAATTGAGTACTTAAGTGCTAAAGAAAAATCTGTAACTGAAGAAAAGCAACAGCAGAAAGCATCAGCTTTCACATATGTATAGTTCATGACGCAGCCAGGCAGCTTTTATGTAAGATACCATCTTTGCTCTTCCTCTCTTACAAATAATAAAAATACTGCTTTTTTTTGGTAACAGAAAAATTCAGTAAAGCAGATCACAACTGGCCAGGTAAGCTTACTTCATGTTGTTTGGTGATGTGTTTCCATTTCAATAAAGTGATTTTTTAAAAAAAAATAATTTTTTTTTAAATAAAAGCTGTGGAGGAGCATATCTGACCAGCTTATGACTTTAAAAGAACTTTTGCAGAAGAATTAGATAATATAATTCTCTATCCGATCAAAGGAGGCTGCCATTACACCCAAGAGCAGCAGCCAGGCACCTCGCTCTTCCCCATCCCGCAGCCTGCCAGACATCCTGCTTTTCAGAAGTCTGTCCAAAGGGCTTTGAAACATAATGAAAACAGGCCTAGGAGGACTGGACTGCTCCATATGCTTCCCACAAAATATCTGATTTTCTTCTTCATCTTCTTTCTAGGTAGACTAGTTCTTTCAAACAAAGCGTGACAGGGTAAAACAAAGCAGTATTTAGTTTAAGCTAGGAGACAAATATGACAGATATAAGCTAATGTTAATGCTGCAAAAGCTAAGATTTATCTTTACTAATATCTCTCAGTGAAAACAATAGGACAGAATTAAAAATTACAAGTTTAAGGTGAGGGAGCACAGTTTGGGGAGGTATGAAAAGGAGAGACAAGGAGGCACATGAGGAAGGCTGCTGCCACGTCACCTAGAGAGCTGCAATTTATTTCAATCATCTCTATTTAAATCAGTGTAACAACTTTCTCATATAGACAAGCATCAGGATTATTAATTTCAGTGGATATTACCTGAGTGTGCACAAAAAACAAGTTCAGGCATTTAAACTTCTGGGCTGATTTATACTTTAAAGTCAGGAGTAGCAGTCGTCTAAAGTCTCTACTGAAAGGTAACGAGCAAGTTAATTTATTCAGTTTAGATCATTAAGTCATGAAAGTCCTCACCACAGTCACATAAATGAAGATAAAGTTATTCATAGAAAAGGAATAAATGTTTCCAAAACATGTTGTTGTTCTGCAGCAGAAACCACCACAGAAAGAATGATGCTGCTGGATGAGAGAAAGAAAGGATAATAAAAGTGCACCAAGAGTGAATTTCATACTGAAGCAAGGAGTTGATTAGAATTTTTGACAGTAAGAGAATAAAAAGGGGCTGGGCTTAACCTAATAGCTATTTTACAACCTAAATTTTATTAAACTAGTATTATATCTTGTAATTGTGTATTAAAATGTGTCTCACATTAGGCAGCGAATAGCTTGTAAGTAAACGTTTTGTTTTCTTTAGCAAGACAAATCTTCAACACCAACTGCAAGTACCAAAGCAAGTCTTTCACTCAAATGCTTTCACAGGGTTTTTTTTGCTCCCATTTCACTCAAAATATGCAAGCTCGGATGTCTACAACTTGCACATAAACCTGAATTATGGCATTTAAATCTCTTCATTAAAAGCTAAGCACTCAAATCGTCTGAAGACAGAAGTTTAAGCAAAGCAACTACTCCCTCAACCAGGACCGGCGAGCATTTACTCCGGGTCAAACCCTCAGAGGCTGGGACTGGGGGTGACTGAAATTCAAGCCCTAATTCTTGTGTTTTTAAGGTGACACGTTGCTGCTCTCCTTTTCCCCACCCTGGCCTGCAGCTCTGTGATTTTCCGTGAGGTTGATGAGGTTTCTTTGAAAAACCAAAACCAAGTGGCAAGCTCGTGTGCCGGGTACAGGAGGGTGCTCTAAAAAGGCTTACAGCATCACTTTTCATCTTCTAAGACATAAATTCATGTGATCTTTCAACAACTATTTATTTCACACCAAACCAGATATCTCCCTAAAGCCTACCAATACAGCCTGCAGGCATATTTCTTAAATAAAAGTACTGAGTCCTTGTATACTTAAAATTTGCATAGCAAAGGGATGAATCAGAAGTAGTAACACTGTGCAGCAACTGCTCACCTCGTGCAGAAGAAAAAACCTCCCCGTGTATGGGGTTTGGGTGGGACTCTACACCAAGTGCATTTCTTCCCATTTCACAATGGTGAGAAACCATTTTCTTGCAGAACTATGACAAGACGACTGCTCTCGATGCCATTCAATGCATCAGCTATGCTCGTGCAATTTATATTCTGCATATGTAAACCACAGCATTTGTAGATTTTATTTCTGCTTAAAGGTTAATGACATTATACAACACCAATTTAACTAAATTAAATAAATCAGTAAGAAAATTATTTTATTGCAATATTTCAGTAAACTCCTGTATTATCTTTACAGTAAACAGAAGTATTTCTGCCTAAAAAAATGCTGCCATTTTAACAAAACTAGCAAACTGTGGGATTTCCAGCAGCACCTACATTAAAAGATGTATCAATAAATCTTTCTTTTTTTCATATAAGAAATATAAAGTGTTACATCAGGACTGCATTTGACAGAATTAAATCAGTCTGTTACCCTGGTTCTGTTCAAGTGTTCAGAAAATAAGTAGCTATATTTGAAAACAGGGAACAAAGCCCCCAAAAATTAAGACGTGAATTCTGCACGCTTGTCCAGAGTACAAGGGTAACTTTATTTTACCTAAAGAACCAGACACCAGAAACAGGTAAGTAGCAGAGGGGTAAGTACCAGTGGAAAGTCCTGCCCACATGCTCCTTTGAGAAGTATTTAAGGTGAAATTAACTCTTTTTGCACTCATGGATCACAATTAAAGCCTTTCAAGGACTGAAAAAACTGTGATGGAGGCTATCAACGCATGACACAGTATCTCCTATGATCTAAACAGATTTTTATCTGCTACACAGCAGAACATAAGCTGGTGAGGGAGAATAACAGCTCATTTCTTTATGAAGACATTTCCCCCAGTGAGCTTTCTCAGGACTGGGTGCAAGTGGAATATTGTGTATTCTTCTTATCTTGACTACGGTCACAGAACACCAGGTATAACACAATAAACTTCCATGTTCACAACATGATGCAGCTTTACATTTCCTACCTACACAAAGCCGCCAGCACTGTCCCATGCAAGCAACAGTGCCATGACAACTGATGTAATTATACCAAAACAGAATTAGCTGGATTTATATTGGGGATAGTCTTACCACAGCTCTTAAAGACCTGTTCTGCTGCTCAGGAATTAACCTTATCTCCTCGGCCCTATAACAGCGTAATTAGTCACTTTGACATTTTACCTTCTGCTGTAACTAACAAACTCCTCCCACTCTCATAACTCAGTGGAGATAGCTCAGATTATATGGTTCAGGTAATATATACTCACATGATCTCATTTTTTCCTAATATCTTCTTTTAATCCACTGAAATGAACAAAAGCACTTGTCTCAGGTGTTTCCTCTCACCTCCAAGTGGAAATTTGGGCTTTTTTGCCAAGCACAAATCAAACCTGGTAACTGAAGGAGCTTCCATAGTAAGATTTAATGTTAACATCTCCCAGTTAAAAAAGGAAATAAAGTTTTATTCCCTTGCCCCTAGATTCAGCTAACCTAAGGTCATCCTCCAGCTCACCACATCCCCACTGATCAGCGAGCCTTTGGCAGGGAGGAACTCTGCACAGACCTGTTTTTTACCATAGTTTTTGCCATATTTTACCAGTTTTGCCATAAGTACAGGCATATGCAACGAAACACCAAGACTTGTGCAATAACAAAATGGTTAAACTGTCAGGAGTCTACACAAATGTGCTCTAAAACGTGGTGCACATTAACCAAAAATACACCTATCGTGTGTAAATTTGCAATGTTATTTAAATTTATTTAAATTATGAAATTTTCTCATAAATTATTATTTAAATTGAATAGTTCTTACAATTGCAGTTTTATAAAACACAGGCTGTGGGTACCTTCTCACTCCGCAGGCTACCCAACAGCAGGTACTTCACGATTTTTAATAACCATCATCCCACAAGCACGACAACTAAATCACATTCGGCCAACAAAACGCGAAGGTATTTTCAGAGATGTTCGTACTGTTTACTATTAATACTGAAGTGGAAGTTAGCACTTAAAACACTTTGCAGAACTACCCTCACTTTTGTGTTTAAACACTGGAGGTATGATTATGGCATGCAAATCCCTTCGGATTAAATGCCCTCATCAAAACATCTTATAGGTACATTAAAAGTCAAATGGGCATAAACAACTCCAGCAGCCTGGAGCTGGAGTTGGCATCGCAGTGATCTCTGCAATTCATAACCATCAACGCTCAGGCTAGTCTGCATGGGAATACAAGCCACTAATTATTATCTTCTGCTCAAGGGCACGCATGGCGTGCTCTACAGGTACCGCCACTGCTTTTTGCCTAATGTATTGCCTCTTGAAGTCTTCAATATAACAACTTGCTGATGTACTCTAAAGCATTTCTAGTGTTAACCGAACTCCTTTACATTCAAAGAGAACACACTGCAACTTCTGGAAGATGCTGCTAGGAAAGAAGCAGCAGTTACGAAACTGTACGAGACTGGCAAACTCTAATTTCATATTGTTCATTGAGAGACAAATTAACTTGTGACTTAGCACAGACAATTTTTTGATAAAAACATTGAAGCTTTATAAAACAAAAACCTGTGCAAGTCAGTATCTTTTCAAGGAAACTACTTGATTTTGCAATATTATTGGAACTTCTACCTTAACGACTGATTTAAAAACAAAATTAACTTACAATTCACCAGCTATGTCTTTTTGCATTGATGTCACTAAAAAAAAGCAGATCTGTTGGGGCAGGGTGGGGGAATACTGGAGGACTCAGAGCTGCCTGGTATTTTCCCTAAAAAATTTCTTAGTGCTAGAGTGCATAGAATACATTGTAGTTAAAAATACAGTAGTAAATATTTCTATCGGCTCTTTGATGATAAATAGTTTTTCTCTGATGTACAACTAAAAAAAATGAAGTACTAAATCCAAATTACTTCTGTCAATAGTCAAACTTACATGGAAAAGGGAGAAAATACATAAGAATTTAAGGGAGCCAATGGCTTCTCTAAATTATACTCCCCAAGAAGTGATCCAGTGGCTGAAGTATAAGATACCTCGATTGCATCGCCTTGTGCCACCCTGTTCTCACTGCTGCTTTTGTGTTACTCTTCTATAGCTGAAAAATCCCTAGATGCCAGAAGCCAATTTAAAGTGAACTTTATCTTGATGGAACAGCCTAAAGACGACCTAAACCTGGGCTGAGAGTCTGACCCAACGACAATTTAAGGCTCCTTCACCCCTAAATATCGAACACAGAGGTTCCAAAACCTTTAGAAAAATGACAACTAAAACCTGCAAAAACATGCTGTCACAGCTACAGCCAGCAAAAAACTCTACTAGAAATAAAGGTTACCATTAGCCTATTATTCAGAGACTGTAGAGAGAATTTTAAAGAAGGTAAAGTACAATCACTCAGACTAGAAGACACTTAAGGTCAATTACCCAACTATGATAAGAGAAAAAAAGAAGTTTAGTGACTACCAAAGTCAACCAACCTTGAAGCAAGAGAGCAAAAACTGCCCCTACAACATGACCAGGGAGAGAACACCATCCGCCAGCACAACCAGCGCAGCTCCTAGAGTAGCTCTGCACACTCGCCTCCAAATCCTTTCATCCTGGTTTTGGACTAGCTGGCATCAAGTTCTGGGGTGCGTTCGCCATCAACTTCAGAGAGTCTCGGTCCTGACTTTGGTTCACAAAATGCTTACGCTGCATCTTTTCCCTACATCTATCCACTCCAAAAAGATACTAAGAATCTTGTTTGCAATCCTGGTAAAATGATCACTCCGTGCAACACCTCGGGTTCCTCCCGTTTCACCTCAAAGCAGAATTTGGCCCACTAAGCCTAACTCAGTATTTTCCACGTAGAACTGTAAACATTACTTTCATTTCTTCAAGTGATTGGTATGATTGGTAAGGAGTAGTTTCAATATTACAAATAATGAGGCAGCACAAATTTAGAAAATGAAAACTTCCTGAGCAAAACTAACAGCCTCTTCAAACACTATTCGTAATGTTTTGTTATTAACTATTTCCTCACTAAATTACTTTAATTTAGATCCACAGACATGCAAGGCTGTTAAACAGCAATTCAAAGACTGAAGACATTTTACACATGGTTTACAGCTAATGAATTTCAAAAGTTGAAAGAAAACATTGCACAGAAGTTGGTTAAAAACAGTAGTGAGATTCTGTAAATAGATTCAACTCTTCAAAAGAAAATCAGTCACTGCATGCAGCTTTAAAGCCAGTCTTTCAAGTCAGGACTAAACTAAAACCTTTATTTAGCAAAATGACACTAAATAAAAAACAGTACTAAAAGATGCAAGTGCAAAAACAATGCTGATCATCCCCCAAATACCCTTTTTTTGGTACAATAAGCTCTACAGGTTCCAACAGCACTGCTTGCATGAGTGGGTTTCCATCACTTGACTATATGTACTTATAGGAAGATAAATAGAATGACTTCATCTTCATGATGGGGAAATCTCTGTGAACGACAGCAATATTAAGCAGATGAGTGGCTCACATTTAACTTATCACAGTCACGTGTATAAAGTTATGCACAAGACTAAGCCAAAACACTGTTTCTCGGTATGTGGCACAATAAGGCTTTCTTATGCAGTTCTCTGATGTCTTAACGAATGTTTTCTATTTGTTCCATGTTGTAACATGAAGTCTAGAAACAAAATATCCTCTTAATTCACAGACTGAGAGTCATTGGTACCCTACTTACATGGAGATGCATAGCCATTTACAATCATTGCAGAAATCCAACCATTAGGATTTTCCCCCCAGTTCCTAAAACGTCTAAAGGCTTCAGATTTCTTCCAAGGTATCAAAGACCTAATAATGTAGGCTCTTGCAAAGATCCCAAAATGGTGTCTCCATTTAAAGTGAAGCAGAGTTGAATATAAATCAATAAGAGTAGATTGTATCATTAAAACTTACTGGCAGCTAACACATAGGGTCCTTTCAAACACCATGAGAAAGCTGTAAGTGGAGGGAGTAGCAGCATCTGAGCTAGCTTAATCTCGCTAGCAGAGATAAAACACCAAAGTCAGAAAACAGCTTTAACAACCAAGATAAACATTTTCCAAGAACACACACTATGTAATTACGTTGCTGCCATATGCAAATCCAGTGTCACTGCATCCGCACCGCTGCTGGTACCTGAAACACGCAGACTGACTCGGTATAGGTATGTTCAGCATATCTTTAAAACAACACACCTTCCATTTGGTGTCTGAAGACCTATCCTTTGATTTGCTGAAACGTGAATATAAAAGAGCAGAAATCCTTACAGAGAAATGATAATAGCCAGCTGCTTTGATACCTATGGCAATATAACTTAAAACAAGCAATTCAAAGAAACAATTAATTCAGTTTAAAGTTATGAGACTTTTTTTTTGTGGTCTTTAACTTATCTGCAAGGCTCTTTCATCCAATTTCTGTAAAGAAGTGTAAGCAGCCAACCTGAATTGGTTATTACAACTTTAGGATGAGTGACACTTGACTGAAAAAGTAAAAGGATGTCAGTCTCCTTTGTTTTCATTTTCAAAGAAGGAACTGAAAATACTCTTCTCCCTCCATGCTCCTCTTCTATTCAAGAAAGGAAATTAAAGATTGGGGCTTGGGCCCATGGTCTTGGACTCCGCTCTCCCTCCACAGTGACTAAATACATGGAAATACTTTATCTGGTGGTTTAGGTAAAATCATTCAACTGTCTGGACCATGTGAGCTGAACATGAAGTCCTGTTTTACTAAAATTAGGTCATATTCCTGCACACAGGATGACTGCAGGATTTGGTCCAAGACACCTGTAGTCTATATTCTTCCAATGCATTAGAAGTTACCAAAATAACATATGGCTCTTCTTTCCTGCAGCAATTCAAGTTCAAGAAATCCAAGGATGCAAGCAATTCACTCTATTTTTTTCTTTTTTTCTAAAATTTATGTTTGGATCCCAGCAATTCATCTTGTGCCATAAAATGTTTATGGTTTCAACTTGTATGGAGAATCCAGCAGCCTTCAGAGATCGAAGGGCCATTCTTACTGTCAAAACTGTAAGCTCCACAATGATAACTTCATTTTCATTACAGTGTCACAAAAGATATAGAAATACATAACTCTTAGCTGCCAATAACCCTACAGAATAAAAACATACAACACCAACCAACCAGTAAGTTTTTGCTGACCACAGAACATACAATTAGCTTTTGTCAAACGCTTTCAGAACGGTACAGTCACTTATGCATTTTTAAGGCTATAATTAAATTACCAAGAATTTGTAACACAACACAAACGCAGTGCAAAGATAAAAGCATATTTTAAGTCATTATTTCCTCTTCAGGCTTCCCTCCTAGGTGCAGGGAAGGGTTTTAGTTTCCATTCTAAGCTGAGATGAAGTTAGCCAGGGTCAAGAGCTCTGTACAGGCCATATACATCCACCCTCAAGAATGACACTACAGTTTTTTTACTCTCATCACTTAAATAAATTATATTGATAGGTTATTCAGTGATTCAGGTAAATATATTGTGCCTGGAAAGCTACCTAGTGAATCCTTTGACCTCATTAAACTCTGGATATTTGCTGTAAGCAAGCAAGCCACTGTTGTAAGTTGTAAGCATTCATTTTCAGCTACTGCTCCTTGAATGAAAGAGCAAAACAAGCTTCTCCTTGATCTCAGCAAGAATATTGCTTCCTACAGATCTGCACCTCTATCTGTTACAGGGTCTCCAAGCCCTCTAAGTAAAAGTTAAATAACCCTTAAGTGATGTGTACATCTATATATACATATATATAAAATCCATATGTTGAATACTTTGAGTCCATCCTGAGATTTTTAAATTGCTTTAACTGTGCCCCTATACACATCTAAGACATGCTTAGAATTGTCCTGCTATATGAATATATTCATAAAAAATTTAAAAAAAAAACACCAAAAACCCCACAAACAACAAAGTACAAAATAAGACAGAAAATTGGCATTTTAGGATTCATTTCTGCAAAAGCTATTCTGGCTACACCAGGGTCCCACCAAGCACGTTGGCTCAGATGAACTGGCAGTACACTTGCAGGTTCTAGCTAGTATCAATGCAGCTGTTGCTTCCTAGCCAACATCTGAGTAACTACCCTGGGTTTGTCTCTTAAAAAAAAAAAAGAGAAGATACTGTTAAAGTATGCTGAAACAGTGAGTTAATGAGATTGCATACTGGAAATTACCTAAAAATAATTATTAACTGTTTACCAGAACCTGGTGAAATTTCCAGTAGATAATATTCAAATTCAAGTTGTCAGGAAAAAAAAAAACACAACAGAAAAAGAATATATCAGCCTATATATAAACAAATATGAGTACATGCAATGCACCAGTTCGTGTTCTGCAACTGCCTTTTCTTGTCACGGGAAAAGCCCATGCTACACCTCTCTGAAAAAAATACAGCAACCTTCCCCCACACCTCAGCCACCTCCAGCCCCAAGCGCAGCATGACATTTGATAACACACGCTTTCGATCCACGCTCTGCGAGCATGCGGTGAAGTCCTTTCTCAAGATGATGTGAATTACAGGTATGCAGATGGAAGTGCTAGAAGGGGTTCTAGTTTCAGTCTCTGAAGCACCTTCACAGCAGTAACCACATGATGCAAAACTGCCTGTACTCGTTGCTGCTGCCATTTGAACACAGGATATCGTTTTGCTTTGCACTAAGACATATTCTTCAGGTTTTAAAGTGCTACATTTTCATAATTCAGGAAAAACAAACCAAGCTTCTAGCAATAATGCCCTAAGAGCAATGGAAGACTTTGGAATTTCTCCTGGTTTTAAATTAAGCTTTATGATTTGTAAGCTTCCAATGACTTCAAAAAATTCTTACTTCATCAGCTAGGCTTCCATTAGGCTCTTACTTGAGAAAACTCGCCTTGTCAAAAATGAAATGCATTCAATTTAAAACATAGTTGCATGTCCTTTGTGAAAAGGCCAACTGACCACACAAGAAAAATGTATGAAGCCAGAAGGAATTGCCTTCAAACAGCAGAAATGCATCAGATACAGTGCACAGATGCATCCCACAACCCAGCTGTTCATCAGCACTCCAGCTTCATCCCACCACTTTTCCAGAGGGGATGGGGACAAGCTGAACACTCAGAAGGTGCAGTGGGAAGGGCTTGCATAGGAGAGAGGTCTACAGCAGAGGATAGTCCTTGCAGGCACTTGTCCTTCTAGACTCGAGTAGCCAAGAGCACAATACTCACCTTTGTAATTCTGCATGCTGTCTTGCATTTTTACTAGCACCACAGTGCAGCAAAGGAGCCAACAGCTGAGATGCACCCTAAATTTTCTTTTACACTTGACAACACTTGCATATCAAAGCCTACACGTGGAAATCACTAACATTTATGGAGCCACTTAGCTGCACACTGAAGCTTGAAACGAGTTACAGATGGACAGGTTGTGCTTATCTACCCAGTATAAACCTGATGCAAATAAACAAGAAACTTGAAGTTGGTCACCTCAGAGGAGCACTGCTGGTCTCCATCTCCTCTCCACTCACCCCAATAAACACCCGTCTACCCTTGGATTCACTGTTGCGCTGTGTGTCTACTTAGCCTGCACCCTGGGCTAAATAGTAACAGTTTTTCTCTCACTCAATGTCCCTCCCTCAACCGAGGAAAGAAATTGGGAAAAAGAGGGAGACTCGTGGGTTAAAGTTGACCAGATTTAATAAAATCAAGAAACCAATATCAAGGATAACACAAAACACACAAAATTATACTTAGCTACAGGGTTGCAGCAGGTTGTTCCAGGAATAGCAATTGTTGGCAATGAGAAAAAGAGAGGCAAGAAGACAGGAGAGCAAAACCAGCCCCACCTCTCCCCAGCAAGCCCTCCCTTTTATAATGAACTTGATGTTAATGGATATAGAACACACCTCTGGGCCAGCCTGGGGCAGCTGCCCTGGGTTTAGCTGCTAATGGCCCTGATCACCATGGCTGGCCACAACCTGAAACAAAAATCTAACAGAAACTTGATTCTATAAATTTTATCCCATGAAACCAGGACAGTGTGCTAGGAGTATTTCTGTGCATGTCCCTCCTCTGTGCTCTACTACACCATATGAAATTGAGCACAATGAAAGTATTTTAGAAAAAATACTTCAAGTAACTTGGAGCCACACTTTGAAAAGGAGAAGCTGAAAGTCTCATGGAGTTACAATGGGGCTTGGCTACCTAAACTTCTAAATAATTTCTGAAAATGGCAGTTCATCAGAGACTCTTTAAAACTTTTGAAAAATCTTATCCTGTATAATGTCAATCATAGTTCTGTCTTCATAACATACACAATTTTTACAGCTCATGGTAAAAAAAATTCACAACACAATACTTGTGTGAACTATCATTTCTTTTCTACCCCCATCACATCAAGTTCACTCACTTGGGGATTGCATCAGAGATGACAGAGACCCTGTTCTTCCTATGGAGGCTTTTTCTCCCCAGCTCTGAACAGGGGCTGTGCTACCTGTCCTCTCCCACCCACTGATACGTACCCAAAAAAGACACTACTTTTAAGTTTACATGACTTTCACCTCTGCCCAGCTCACAAGGCTACTGCTTGCCTGGGCAAGAAGCAGCCTCAGAGGCACCACAGGTTTTGAGTATTTGGCAAAGCCACCCCTTGAGAAAGCATCTTGGTGGCTGCAGGCAATTTGTGGAAGAGAGGAAGGGTCTGGAGTTTGTTGTTTACTTCTATATCTCAAATTTAATTGAATTAGCAACACAGCAGAGTTTAGAACACAAATTAAAACATTCATCATAAATTCATAACCTAAACACATATAGTCATTGGCATTCAATTTCATGTGAATAACCAAAAGCCTGTTATTTCCTGTGATGTGTTATGATTTATGTCTTCGACCACTTTCCTCAATCTCATTTATATCATCAGCCTGGAAGATACAAACCCACACTCCTGAGCTAGAGGCATGATACCTTCTCCAGCCATTGTGGACAGTAACACCACCTACAAACTGCAGACACTACAGCACATTAAAACTTTTCTTCAGTGTTTCCATTGTTTTGCAATACTTAAATGAAAATGCACCACTCCAGCACTAGGCTTTCCAAAACTCTACTTTGCCAAAAACTTTTTCACATTTAGTTTTGCTATCTCACTAGCTGCCGCTGAGAAGAACCACATAAGGCAAGTCTTTCCTACATCACATTGAGGATGACATACCACTAACTGACTGCACCCCACAAAATTTTAAAATACAAAAAAAAAGTTGTTCTTACACAATTTGCTTATTCCCTAAAGACTCCTGATTACTCAACTGATAATAATAATAAAAAAGAAACATTATAAAACTATTAAATAGATTGAGTGAAGAACCATAGGGAAAAGCCTGCATCTTTATAATAAAAAGCAGCTGAAAAATAGCTTCTTAACAAGACACTTTCTAGAATTTAAATATAAAAATTCCCTGAAAAACCCAGATGCTAAGAACAAAAATAACTACTGTAAGGAAATGGCAAGATGAGGGAGGAAGAGAGTATCACAAGCACCAAACAAGCCAATAAAAACTTCATTAGAATAAGCAGTGTAAGAGTTCAAACAATCTCCATGCTATGGAGACCTGCAATAATGCCTCTACGACAGACACTTACGGTGCTAGCACAGTTCTGATGCCTCAAAGTCAAATATACAAATCAATTAGGACACTAGAAGAAATGTGTCAATACAAACCAGACAATCTAAGAAATACTTGAATTCTCTGCTGTCTCGTAAGAGCTTACACTGCAGCCCTTCCTTCATTGCAACCTGTAATACTGTCATTACTTGACCACATATTTTAATTTAACACATAGGAGCTTAAAACCTTTAAGCTTGTTACTCTTCTGTCAAATTTAGTACCAGTTGCCTGATGAGTTCAGGAGTTACTGGAAAAGAAAGGGCAAAGAACAAACAGCACCGACACACACTGTGTCACACCAGCTTGTGTCCTGAAACGGACCAGGCTTAGAGCAGTTTTACGTGCGCAGAAGCATGAAGCCTCCCCTAAAGAGAGGCAATCCCAGCTGGTTTAAATGTGTTAGAGACATTGGAGAAGGAAGAGCCCTCCCTTAAAATACTGACTGGTATGTCCTCTACCTGCAAAATTCACAAAAAAGTGATCAGATTTTCATTTTGTTTTTAATGTACAAATAAATGTCTTTCACACTTAAAGATACAACTAAATTTATTAATTCTCAATGTGAGGAAAATTAATTTTCCCCACCACAAGTATAAAATACAGTCTCAATTCACTGTTGACTACCATTAGTTTGAACAGTGGAATTCCACATATTTTGATTTTTTTGAGGAGAAGATGGGGTGGTAAATAGAAAATATGTATCTGTATGGCCCAGTATTTTTGGTCATCTCTTCCTATTTTGCTGTAGAGCTCACCTGTCTCTTCGGTCTCTCACTCATGTACAGCCATAGGAAGCCAGTCTACTTGAGTTACAAGTACAGCACAACTGTTAACAGACGTACCTCATTCGTGATCTTAACATTTCCCACCTCTGTTACAACCATGTGAATCCAGGTTTTGATTAAAAAGGAGAAAAAGAAGTCAGCAAGCATGTTGCTAATCTTGCCTTGAAGGAAAAATTCCTTTGATTCCCAAAACCTGTAACCTTGTCAGACTTACCATACACTAGAAGCACGGTGTGAACTCTATCATCATTTTAGGGGCAGGCACAGGAAAAATCATTAGTAGACAGCTACTAAACACCGACAACTCTGTACCCATTGAGCTGGGCACAAAAGGCAACCAAATCTCCTGTTCTTTATGGGGCCAGTAAGTGCCACCACACAACCAAGACAGATGAAGAAAGGTAGTCCCCTAGACTGCACACCCTGAAGTCCTTATTGTAGTCTCTGCTGCCTGCTCAAACAAGCATCACATAGAAAGATAAGAAAAGTAGTTTAAATTGATCCATCAACGACCTTCTGAAAGGTAGCACCTTCACAAACAATTAAGAGTATTATCTCACAACGTACAGGAGGAAGCTGAACTAATGAATTTGCTCTGGAATTGGTAACACTCTGCATGGACACAGTGACCCACAGGGAGAGACAACATACTGCAAGATCAGGGAGCCCAGGACCCCAACTCTACATTGAATTATCAGCCATAAGCCACTCAACTCCTGTGTCTTGTGTTTTCTGCCTGTCACACAGGGAACCACACACCTTCACTTCTTCATCTATGAAAAACATCATATTTATCAGAAGTATTATTACCTGCATCCAAAACTGAGAGCAGTAAGATATCAGGCTGTGTTTCTTTAGAAGTCTTCAACAAAAGCAGTTTGGGAATCTTGTCTATGGATCCCAGTGGTACGCAGTACTTTTTCCCCCATCGGTTCTATCCACTTCAATCCAATGGAGAGATGATGAAGTTCAATTTTCCCAGTTGTAATACAA
This sequence comes from Nyctibius grandis, assembly GCF_013368605.1. NCBI lineage: Eukaryota > Metazoa > Chordata > Aves > Nyctibiiformes > Nyctibiidae > Nyctibius > Nyctibius grandis. The sequence goes on from NC_090666.1 coordinate 39,736,634, forward strand.
TTCTTAAATCTGAAGAGAGTTTGTGGGGCAGGGGGGGGAACAAGAAAAGAAAAAAGGATATGAGCTCATCTGGTGTAACTTCCTAACTGTTTTAGACTAAGCAGCTTCATCCATATACCACCCAACACTACCTCACCCACATACTTCCCTAATACGAGTATTTATCCCAAATACTTTTTCCAGTAACATGTGCAAAAAAAAAGTCTACAGTTGAGCTAAACATAAAAGACAGGAGAGTCCACAATCACTTATGCCTGTTGATCATCAAGAGTAGGTAAGTTCATTTACTTCACACTATATCAAACCCTACAGCAGAGGAGCCAGGTGAGCCTTGCCTTCTCTCCCCCAAGACCCTATCAACCTGACCTGCCGTTAAAGGTCCTCTCTACAGTAGATGGCCATCATTACCATTCTAACCATGTCAGGAAAATACCCCATCCCACCAGAATTCAAGACAATATACTAATGGTAGTCTTGCAGTTCTGTGAAAGTTAATGTCAAGATCTTATGCATTTATCTACTTCATGGTCTCCTCTGTATATGCAAAGGCTGCACCAGCCCTTTTGCGATGGCATTATAATCACCACAGGTAATCACACCTCGAGTCCTCCCTTGAATCACAGTATCAGGGGATGGATGAGGTTGGAGGAGACCTCCAGAAACTGACTAATCCAAACCCTCTGCTCAAACCAGGGTCAACCAGAGCAGGTTCCCCAGGACCACGTCGAGTTCTGAGTATCTCCATAGATGGAGACTCCACAGCCTCTCTGTGCAACTTGTTCCAGTGTTTGACCACTCACAGTGAAAAACTTCTCCCTGGGTTTAAATGGAATTTCTTATATTTCAGTTTGTGCCCCTGAGCCTGCCCAAGGCTAAACTGTCCCACCAGTCCTTGCCTCTCCTCAGATCATGCCCGTATTCTCAAAATGGGGTTTCCCAACCTGTTTTCTGTACCAGCTACAGTTTTACTGTATTATGATGACTGAACTACACCACTAACTGTGGCTGTATTTCTCCACTATTCTTTGTATTATCTGAAAAATATAGCAGTAAAAATTGATCACAAAAAAAACCCCTGCTGATTAAGTGTAACTAGGCCACAACATGTTGGAGACCCACTAGATGTAGGTCTTATCCTATTAAAAGTTACACTTTAAGCAACAGGACATTTCTAATCTTTCCTGTGTCTCAGCTTCATATAAACCAAGTTTTTATATCAAAATATAGTGTTGCAGTGATTAATGCTTTAAAAGAAATTAGTTTAATATAGCAATATAGGCCAGACACACAATCCTATTAAAAAAATACATCAGCTTTGTCTCACAAAGCTTTCTATCACAAAACCATAGTGACCAGCATTCATTTTTTTTTTTTCTCCAGCTTTTAAGCCTTCACTGACAGAAGTCCAAGATAACCTTTACTGCATTTTGTCCTGGGCTAAAATCCACTCCGACATCCTTTTTGCCCTTTTAAATGTAGAAACTTTTTGGAAGTCTTCCAGTACTTTGAAATAAATGCATTTACAAGATAGACAACAATTAACATGAGTGGTTCTAGAGGCTCCTGAGACAGTTCTCAAGTCCCTACAATGTGATATCTAGATCTGTTTATATAATTTTTTTATTTAATAGTTAATTTCAGAAATCATTCCTTTACCATCTTTAGCAAAGTGGGTGTGAGCTTTCTACTCCAAACACACAAAAAAAAAATGATATAGGAAAGGAGAAAACACTATAATAAAGTGTGTAAAAAGCAAAATTACATTAAAAAGGCAAAAAATACATTAAAAGGGTACAAGTTTATGCGTAATGATGTCTATAAAGAAAGAGCTGACTGTTTTTCCAGGACACACTGAAAATGACCATTTCACCCTGTAGATGGTTGCCTTGGAGCCAGAGGACTAGCTGCATTAGATACAAAAATCAGAAGATTGTGATGTTTTGTACCTAAAAGTTGGTACCTGTCCACTTCGATTGCAAGTTAGATTACATGTTTCTACTTATTTCTCAAATGGAAGGTTTAATGTTTGTTTTTTTTTTTACTTCACAGAGGAACTTAAGATTCTCAACAGCAATTCATTTGTCAGAGTTTCTAATCCAAGCTTTTCAAGAGACAGGGTAGAAATAGGATGAGGGTATTTTTCAAAACATAAATTCAAACTGGCAAAGTTTGAGGTCTTTTAGTACTGAATACTACGGGAACTAGTTGAAATAGCTGCTGAATCACCTGCAATTATCTTTGAAAGCTCATGGAAGTCAGAAAAGCTCCCAAAGACATGAAGAGCTAGCACAAAGCTTACTCCAAAGAGAAGAAAACAGAGAAACGAGAATTACAGACAAGCAATCCTTACCTCCACACCAACAGGTTGCCAAAACAAGCAATTAAACGATCTATTTGTACATACCAAGAGGACCACCCACACAAAATTTGTCAGGGGAAAAAAAAAAAGTCTCAAACTAATCTTAATCTTCCCCTTTTCAAAGAAATGCATCTTGACTTCAGTGAGGCTTTTTCACACAACATTTTAGAAAACAAAAAAGAAGAAATATGATTTAGGTTATACCACTAAGATGCAGGAATATCACAAGATACAAAACTGCACTGTGGGACTAAGTACCAGTAGGTTGCTATGAGAATGGTAGAACATGGAAAACAGGCTGGAATCTGTCCTCAGTCTAGTATGCTTCAGTATTTTCCTTGATGGCTTGCCGAGTATACACTTGAAAAGCTCAGCAGAAAACAGAGCTCTGGGAAGTGTTGCAAGAAAATACTAGAATTTCAATGTATCTTCAACTGAAGCGCCACTTTTGATTGAGAGCTTGAACCCTAAGAAAGAAGTTTAGCTAATAAATCCTGAATTACATTCCCTACGAAGTTCATACAACGTTACTAATTATTTTATGTACATTTAAGTCAGAAATGGTTCAGACAAGTTTCACCCTACCTGAAAACAAGAGATGAACAATTCCCAGGATCTCTTCCAGATCAAATTTCTACAAGTGTAATAAAGATCTACAGGGAAACAATGGAAATGGAATGGAGAAAAACAGATGAAAGGATGCTTCCACATCAGTGAGGCAGCACAGAGATCCCAGCACTGCAGAGCCACAGATTACCCATCCTCACAGACCTGCTGGTCTTCACCAGTTCCATCCTTCAGACTCTAGTTTTTCCGTGCTGAACCTCAATGTAGACTAAAAGAATTCAGAAGCAATTTTGAGTAAAGTCTATGTAACTGTCCTAATCCCTACGCAAGCTGTTCTGCAAAGAGACATTGCTCAGCCCAGTGTCTTTAAAACCACAAGCATTTGAAAAAGTTACGAGGGAAGCAGTCATGTAGTACTTTTCTCTAACAGCTATGTATACACTACGGCTTTTCAGTAACCAATTAGCAGATTGCAGAAACAAATCTCCAAACTTTTACTATTTTCTACAACATGTAGACATTTTTTTAATATATCATTTTTTTTTTAAAGTACATCTAAACAGAGAAGTACTACAATCTTCTAGTTACATTTTTGCTAGCTTTTAATGTCAAAATGTTTAAATGATGAACTCTTTATTTGAAGATGACTAATTACAATGTGTTCCATTTGGGGAACAAAAGTTCAATATCCTAGCATCAAGCAAACAAAATGTATTCTCCTGCTTTAAGATTAAAAACTAAAACACAGCCAAAAGAAGTTTCTTCCTCAGATCTGTCAAGATCACAAAAGCATCCAATACAACAGAACACAGTTGCCAGAAAACCCTAAGACTTTCAAAAAGATATTTCATATACGTGGCTTAGCTCCGAAGCTGAATCAGAAATGACACCCGAGCTTAGGCTAGTAAGCCTTTTTGCCAATGAATTTCCTGTAAAGTCAACAATTATAATTTATTCTGATCCTTTGTGTCACCATATTAGTAGTTATTTTTCAGCAATCCCAGAGCAGCAACAAATAATGCCATAGAAGAGGACTGATATAATTACAGGCTGAAAAAGATAGGCCAGCACCCTTACACTCAAAACTACCCTCTGTGGCTCCTTCATACCCCATATGTTGCTAATAAAACTGTTTGAATCATACCTATGAGACAGTTTTACTGATATTGTATCAGGTCCCTAGGTTCTTTGTATGAGATACGATGTCACTAGCACTATAACTATGCAAATTTTGTGATACAGGATCCCACTGGACACAATATTACCTACGTAATTCGCAGCATGAATCTGTGCATTAACAATAATTCTAGTGTTATATAAAGGAAACCACTACGTTTATTGAAAAGCTCACCACACTACAATGAAATCAAATTTAAAAAGCAATAAAGAGCAACTGATGTGCTCATAGTAAAGATGGCAACATTGGTATTTTTCCCCAAACAATGTAAATTTTGCTTTGTGTTATGTGACAATACTTTACAGAAACTTTTAGCACTGACACTAAAGAAATGCAACTCCCTTTTCCCACAATACTAATTAATGACTTCAACCAGGAACTTTGAGCCCCATTTTTAGAAACAACCATGTGATTTTCAGCAAGAATCTGAAATGTATTCACACACAAGCGTGATTCTTAGTTTCTACCACTAATAAAAGAATAAATGATAACTTATAAAGACTAAGAACTGCAGCAGTAAAAAGCCAACAGCTTGGGGATATCAACACACACCACGCTGAAGCCCCTCAGAAGTATCATCTTCTGGTCAGAAAACACCTGCGCTCTAATTCTGCATCTGACTTCAAATATCTGTATGACCTCAGCCAAATGATGCTTCTTCCCACCTCACATTACATGTGGTAACACCTCTTATTTCCTGCATAAGAACTTGGTCAGTGCTTTACATACATACCTGTAAAAAGGCATGTCTGAAAGATCTTAAAAATCAGCGTTGCAAGAAGAGACAGCAGAGCTGCAATCAGGAATGTGACAGCACAAGCAGCTTGATATACATTCCTCTTGTCTGTGTTTCCAATGATTTCCTCCCTCCTCTATTAACTTACTGGTTTGCTGCAGGTGGGGAATACTGGGGCTTGGAAAAAGAAGTCTATTTTTGAAATCTGAAAAAAGGTAACAGGCTAGCATGATAAAGTGAGTCTGGTAAAGAGCTAGACAGGAGATAGAAGTACACTACGGTGCCGTGAGAATTAATAAACCAGATAATTTTGTAAAGTAAATTGTACAGTAAATGTGTAAATTGTCTAATACGTAGAGGGGAAAAAACAACAGTATTCCCTCGAAATACTTATGACTGACTACAGATAGAAAACATAAATGACACACAGCACAACTAGCTAAGAAGTCTCACGCTGAGAAGCACTGACTTTAACTAACGATGCAAGGTTTTACTCAAGAGAAGAAAAAAGGAGCTGTGACCAAGCACTCAGTAAGAAAGATGATGACTTGACTGTTTCCTATAACTTGTGTGCTTCTACTACAGGGGTAGCCAAAGCAGTAACTTTTCCTGAAGTTTTCCTTGATACCACCCTCTGCGCAATATGAAAACCGTAATAGTTTTATTCTCTATTTAAAAATAAATAAATAGCAGCTTAGGTGACATGTTCTGAGGCAGAAAGTTCACAACTCCATCCCATGAACATTCTGCCCTCTGGTATTGCTGCTATGTTTTATCATCATACAATTCAGAGAGAATTATATACCTATTTTCAAAGTTTAAAACAAATAAGCCCCTCCTTCCCAAATATGGCCCAAAGCTGTTATGAAGCAACTTATTTTTAGAAAAAGCACTTATGCAGATACTTAATTTTAATTAATAGTCTCACTGACTTCAACGTTTGCACAGCAAGACAACTCCACGCTTCAATTAAAGAATGCACATAAATGCTTTGCTGATCCATGGCCAAAAGCATGACAGGAACATCATTATATAAAATGCTTGTAAAATTTGAAGAAAAAAATAACAGCAACCTCACCCTCCAACAGAGCATTAGAAACCCTGTAAAACTCACAGCTTGAGCACAACTTACAGGTTGCTGAATATACAAGTGCTAGGGCTAAGGTACATTCAATGAAATTATTTCAGAGTGGGCAAAAGAACTTTTGGGGAAACATCTTAACTAAGTGGAGGTGATATGATCTCCATCCTTGGCTTCTACTGTCTGCCAAGATTGGGTTTTCAGAAGTTGAGGAGCCTTTACAAGAAGAGCAGAGGTGATCGTACCTTTATTTCTGATGACTTGCTCTCTTCTTCCATTGTTCACAAAACAGATAAGCAGATTTCTTTCAATAAACAATTAATTATATCCAGCTTAGTTGCACCACAGATCACCCTGACATCTTCAGCAGATGATCACTTCCAGGGAACGGTCATTCCGAGTTACAACGCTGCCTGTCATAATATATCTATAATAAAATCTAATTTTGTAATAGTAAGACACACAAACACTAGTTAAGTTTTCATTATCTATGAAATACCACAAACTGTAAGCCTCAACTTTTAGGCAGAATCCTTACAGGTAGTCAGTAATAAATTTCTGTTGAAATGCTCTCTGGTCCTATTGATAAGCAAAATTGTGGCACTTGATGGTCTGTGGCTCACTACTACCAAATGGTAATTTTAGAATTTTGAGCATTATAAAAAAACCTTTCATTCCAGGACAGCCAAGCAACACTTAAAAAGTAATCCCCCCACACACACACACACCTTTATTAAGGCATCAAGAAAATTACAGCTGATGGCATAAACCAAGCTGAATGTATAAATTTTAAACTAGTAGCCACCAAGAGTTAAATTGTTTAAAGAAACGCTAAAGATGAGAATTGGTGTCCCAAACAACCTGCTTCCTTTCTCCCTCACCCCAACAAACGAGGTGCTGTGCAACGAACCTGGCTGCTGGCTGACAGGGTGGGCAGAAGCCACAGGAGCTTGCTGCTAGCTGGGCTGTTCACCTCCTCACCTCCTTTGGGTGTGCATCTCAGCCCGAGCCTCCAACCAGCCCCAGAGCAACCACCTCCTCACAAACTACAGCATTCAGGTAAAGACTCTTCCACCTGCAAAATCTGCAGCCGTAATAGTCATCAAATGAGGCTCAGCATCGCAAAGCTGCGCTACAACCTGAGCAGCAAAAAGAGACCACGTCGCCTCTTCGTCACCTAGAGCAGCAGGAACAGGAGAGCCCAGATGACAGACAACCCAAGCAACAAAACGGATACAAAAGTACAGGTAGAAACCAAAGGTGAGCCATTTCCTACAGGACCGACTCAGACCCAGGACAGCCGATTGCTGCAGCTCGACGTTAGCCTTGCCAGACTGCCCTGCGCTCACGCGGACGCAAGCTAAAATAAAGCCCAGCCAGACCTGACCTGGCTCTGCACAGCACCAGCTTGTGCGTTTCTCCAACCGTTTCACACCTAATTTACAGAGTACATTATCCATCCACGTATCGCTGGGATCTAACCTGAGAAGTGACTAGAATCAAAATCAGTTAATTGATTAACGCTGAAGTGAAACGCACAAAGCCGACATAACACATCGGAAGACTTTCTGAAAATGCATTGTTTTTATTCTTACTCCATTAAGCAGTCCAGTACTTTTGAAGCATTAATGAAAAAGCTATCAAGAAATAATACAGAAGAGTAATGTTGATTCTCAGGTGAACACACCAACACATGATGAAGTGTAGAAGTCTTTTGCGATAGCAAAGATTCAAGCCAGGATGTTCAAAGAACTACAGGGATACGTGAACTTGCCCACTTGATCCAGAAGCTGAGTTTATTTGATTTTTATGAGACAGCATTTTGATAATTCCTCCCTGAATCACAGACTAACTCTAACACTCCTCATTTAGCAATACAACACAGTCATCATTCTCACAAAATTGACAAGGCATTTTTTCACACCAAGGTTTAGTACAGAACAGAAAAGTCTGCCTAAACATCCAGAACAGAAAATGTTTACCTTAACATTAATACCAACTCACTTAAAGAATCGGTCAATGAGTGTATGTATACACATAAGGATTATTTCCACAAACTTTACTTGTTAAGCAGGACACAATGTTTCATTTACAACTGTTATTTTTTAATCAGGAACTGAAGACAAGTCCAGGAAGAGTAAGAGTAAATAAATTTCTAAACAAACGACTTACACAGATGCTTTGTAACAGGGCCAGACAAAACATTCCTTAAAGTTGCATTTACAAACCAAAGCTGACCTCGGGCATCACCTTCAGTATGTGTGAGACAACCTATGTGGATACCAACCTTAATACTACTACATGGGCAAATTTTGCACAAGGAAGATGTGCTCTTGAACAAATGTTTTCCAATGTATTAGGCATACAGAAGCCTTTTTCTCCATCAAGAACAGCATGTCACATTCCTTAAACTGTTTTTCTTGACCAAATATGCTGTGGACAACCTACAGAGGATGCCCCTCGGTGTTCCTCTTTGAGGTTCTCATCTACAGTTTCCACTAAAAATGAAAATATGTGGATTTTTTTCCCCTCAAAAATCAGTCACATTTAAGATCAGCTTTCCTAAGCTCATGTGCCAAAAAAATACCATAAGTGATTAGAGACTTTCAACACTAACAGAAGCTCCAATAGTGATTTTTATTGAATTTAAATCGAGCACAGATCCAGAGCCCACAGTAATGCAAAAGCAGAGAGCAGAGGACAACGAGCAGCAGGAATGGCTGTATAAGGTGCATGACAATCCAGTAACAAAACTGGTGACTGGTCTAATTTAAAACACAAATGGAAAGAAAAAGCACCAATTTCACACTTACCAGGCCCTCCTAGAACCACTTATGCACAAAAGACTGCTAAAACAAAATGAGATCTATTTGACTGTGTACCCCAACATTAGTCCTTCAGGTGGGGCACTTCACTTGTGACCCCGACAGACCTGCAGCCCCTCTCACAAGGGCAGGTGACATTAACACCATAACCCCGGACAGGAGCGCCATCCCACCAGACATCAACCTCATATGAATGTACGCTCCTATCGTACCACAACCCACATGCTCTCTCCACATGTTCTCTCAGATCTTTTCACGCATTCAGGAGCTACAGGAGGCAAAGGGAGAAGAGCTGGCCCACAAAAATACACAAGGTTTTCAACCTCTTCCCAATGCTTCCCATTTTCTGCAGCAGCTCTACTGAATCCCTGACCATACCTCAAGTCATCAGGTTTCTCTAGTTCTGAAGTGACCCCTGCCCATCTGACCAAACATATCGCTTCAACGGATCTTAAAATTATTTTAAATGCTTGAAGACAATGCATCAGCCTCTTATTTGGATGCTATAAAACATTCTCGAGGCTTTCTTTGGGAAAGTCTTGTTAGCAGAGGCAACAGGCTCTAACAGCATTCAACCTTTAAAACAACTGTCAACAGGTCAAAGTCCCAGCCCCACATGCCAAGACCCAAACTAAGCCATCTCCCTGAGCATGAGATTAACCAAACATTTAAGACTGGACACATTTAATTCTTTGTACTCCCATAGATTACAGAGTAATTAAGAGGCTGGAAACAGAAAACTGGCTTAAGTTGAAGTTACACAATTGGGTGTGTAGAATGTTTTTGTCCACAAGAAAGCACTTACATATCTAACATAAGATATTTTAAATAGGTTTGTATTGACTTAAAAATAGAATTTTATACTCTTACTGCAGTAAAAAGCATGCTTTGTATCCGAGTAACTAGATCACCAGTTGTAAAAAAAACTCACACACTCCACAGATTCCCCATACAGAATGTGCACACTCTTGATCATTTATCTTTCTGCCTCAAAATCTTCAAGTTGTAGAGCTTTAGACCACCACCGTAAGTAAAATTCAGAATACAATGTTCTAATATTGTCTTTGTAGTTAAACACAATCCTGCCAAGTGCTTACCAGGTTACACATGCTAAGCAGTCCCAGTGATAATCATAATGATGAATGTGTAATCTAATGCCCATTCGCTTTGATTTATATGAACCATTGCACGAATGTCTCGCGTATCCATTTTAAGTCAGTGGGAAGGATCCCATTTTTCCTGACCTGAATCAGTGTTTGGTCTAAACTTCAGCATTTCCTATTTTTTTGCATTAAACAGAATCAGTCTTTGCACATAGTTAAAGATGCCTGGGGCCGCACAGTCCTTTGCAATTTCAGCAACTGGCCCTATTATTCCCTGTGAGTCTTGCTGAAAAAAATAAGATCAACCAAACTTCCCCTCACCCTTCCAGCTATGGGAGAAACAGATCAGCCTATTCTTTACTTCAGAAGAAAAGGCCCTGCAAAGGTCAGCCTTTCATATGAAATACAGATCATTAACACCGAATGCAGAAACACTTAGATTCTTGCTGTTTGTCTGTATAACTGGGATTCCATGTACCTATTTCAGGATGCTCTATACTTCTTTTATATATATACACATATATGTTTCTGTATATATATATATATACACAACCCCCCCCCCAATAGCTTGTTTCTGAAACTAATGTATAATGGAAGGCTTGCTTACTGAATCAGAAAGGAGCCACCCAATGATAAGTCATTGCTCTTATTCTCAAAGCATCATGCTCATGAGACAACCTGCAATTCATCAAACAAGCTTCACTGTAGCCTGCCCTGAATGCAAAAAACCCCAACACTAAACCACGCAGTATGGATGGAAAATCATAGGTGCAGAGTGCCAGCTGCCTAACTGGTGTGTGTTATTTATTTTTACCACAAGCCACAGTTATCCTAGCTGTCCCATGGAGAGAGACAGTCTTCTCAAGACTGTTAAATTCTCTTCTAGAACATAAAATCTAGATAAAATCCATATTGCAGCATCTAAGCCTATGCAGTTTCCATGCAATGCTCTACAACAGCGTTTGCTCTAGGGTTCGGTCTACACCGACCCAGGCAGCAGCCTACCATATCACCCTTACTTCAAACATACCTTACATACAGAAAAGGCTGATCAGTCCTCATTACGAAACAGCCATACTGACAGATTAAAAAAATACATTATTTTTGGGAAGAAGAAGAGGTGTAGGTTGCAATCGTCGAGTCAGATCACTCAAGTCACATTACGCTACCTGACGCTACGCTGCCATGTGCGGTAAAAGCAAGCCTGGCCCAGGCTTGTAAATCCCATAGTCTACAGATGCACCTGCAAATAAAGTAATAATTGAAGACTAAAAAAACAACGGGCTTTAAAAGTTTACACAGAGCTTCCAAAACTTACAAAAATATAGTGTTTTTACTTAAATTTCTGAATTATCTGAACATAACCTTTTTTTTTTTCCCCTAAATCAAAACCCATTTAAGTAGAATTCATGGCAAACAGTTCAATGTTTTGCTCTTACATTTGAGACTGTGTTAAGAATAAAATTGCTTCCTTTGACTAGGACATAATACCCACCAACTCTCCAAATAAAGGAGAATATGAGGAGTTTCTAGAGAAAGAGATTTGGGGTAGGGGACACAAGCATCACCACAGTATTGAAGAGTACAGACAAAAAAAATTTGGTCAAGCAAATACAGGAAACTTCCAGAGTTTGGAAAGCATGTTAACATAGAAATAAGTATCCTCATATTTTGTTAATACAAAGATATTGCTGAATCAAAGCTTGACTTCCCCGGCTGAAAACAGTTAACTGATGAAAGCAGAGGTTATGAAAAATTGTAATCAAGTTTTATAACAGTGTACACGGAAGAGTGGTTATCAGGTATTAAAAGCTTGGAGGAGGGAGGCTGGCATTGAACACTCGGACTAGCAAACTGAAAATACAAAAAAATTCGACCCCCTGACCTTACATGCAACGCAATGCTTGGAAAAGAGACACAGCTACAGCCAAGAGGACAAGAACAAAACCACATTATTGGTAGGCAGCCATAGAGGATGACTGCTACTACTCTAAATCTTATCTTAAAATCTTGTGACAGTAAGTTGTGATGGGTGTTTTCTCTCCACATCTCTCAGATGACTGGGATTTAAGGACCCAGTTAGTTTTCTGATCTCGGGGACTCCCAGTTAAGCCTGAAACAGCATAACATATTTATGTCTGACAGGCTTTCATTCCATTCTACAGAGGTACAACGGAAGGACCTCATCAGAAGTAGGTCCTCCTCCTTGATAACACAGTACACTACTGTGTCAAAACAACATCACTAGCATTTGAGATTCAACCTCTCCCACATCCATCGCTCCCCATAACCTGCTCAGTAGAATGATCTGCTTGGAAGAGCACATTTCAGTGGATCTTCTCGTGAGTCAGGGCCAGTAGAGATACACACTCAAAATGGAGACCTAAAACAATATAGTAATTAAATATCCAATATCCCATAACACTTTCATGTACTACTCCTTGGCTGGAAATAAAGCTCAGCAATGTAGAGAATTTATGATTTTTATTGACAACACAGAATAGCTTTGTGTACTAGAGACAGACAGAAGGGAACCACATCCATTTGCTTGCATGCAAACTCTCACATCAGTACAAGTCACACGCAAACACAACACGTAACAGACAGACTGCGTGTACAGGAAGACAGCTGACTTCTCATTCGTGCGTCCAGATCCTAATTAGAATAAAATCATTTAGTTCCCGAGTCTCTCAAAAGACACAGCTATGTTAAATGATGAGAACCCCAAAGCCAATCTACCACCTTGAGAAATGCTTTAGCCTTACTGGTTTGCGCTTGCCTTCTCCATTTGTGCAGAGACCAACTGCAGAAATAGCATCCAAACAATTGTAATTTGTGACCTTTTAACACAAATGGTAATTTCTTAAGACTAGTTTGTTTATATTCCATCCCATGTTCTTCCAAATAAGAGCTGCCCAAAAATACTTTGCATGAAAAACTAAATGTTCCCAGTGACAACTCTGATCACGTCATTCTTTGCACATGAACATTAAAAGATGCAACAACAGCAAAATCCACTAGTTATTCTTATAACTTCAAGACCAAATCCTAAATATAGTACGTTTTCAAATTGTCTTTCCTTAAATTCAAATAATACGTTCATTGCTTTAACCAACAGCTAGCAAAGTACAACTTGTATTGTGCTGCAGGCCATAAAGTGAATGTTCTTTATTTGAACCATGGCTGGATGAAGATGAAAAGTAGTTTTTGAAAATTTACAACAGTTCTGACACTACTGTGTGTTCCTCATTACAAGTTATCCCTGTCTATTTATTAGACTTACTCCAGACCTTTTACTACCTTCAAAAAGATAATTTTCATCAATTCTTCATATTTATATACTCAATCACAGGAAATTGCACAGAATATGGGCAGAAGCCCTGGCTGAAAAAAAGGGAGCAGGGGTAAGAGGGAAGGCCTGCAGTGGCTGCTTCAGTGAGGCTGGAGAGGCTGTGGTTTAAAAGTAACATTTGGTAACGAATTTTGTCTTTAGCACAGCACTCAGGTGATATTCTGTTATCATTTGCCTTTCATAAGTAACTACTCTGCTATACAAAACAAGTGCCCAAGAAATGCGAAATTATTAGAAGCCCTCCCTCCTCTTCTCCATCTTAGACTGCATCTCCACCAGCATCTCTTCCAGTACACAGAATCAACCAGGTTGGAAGAGACCTCAGGGATCATCAAGTCCAACCATTGCTCTGACACCACCATGGCAACTAGACCATGGCACTAAGTGCTATGTCCAGGCTTTTGTTAAACACCTCCCGAGACGGTGACTCCACCACCTCCCTGGGCAGCCCACTCCAATGTCTAATGACCCTTGCTGAGAAGAAATTCTTCCTAATGTCCAACCTGAACCTCCCCTGGCGAAGCTTGAGGCTGTGTCCTCTTGTCCTATCACTAGTTGCCCGGGAGAAGAGGCCAACTCCCACTTCACTACAACCTCCCTTCAGGTAGTTGTAGACTGCAATAAGGTCACCTCTGAGCCTCCTCTTCTCCAGTACTTCACAGGAGAGAGCTGTACTTTGCTTGTGAATCCCATGAATTCTTCATTTCTCTACTCCCAATGAAGCCTTCCCCAAAATTAAACTGTCCTTATACCCAAGACTGGATATTGCCAACGTGTGCTAAATGGCTTTAAGATCCAGTGTCTTGAACAAGTTAGAAACAGGAATTTTAAACTAATTTCTGAAGAGTATTTGGGAGGTTTGGTTTCTTATTGAAAAGGTTGTGCATGCTTGCCTGTGGCAGTCTTTGTAAGACCTGTAAGTTTAGATTCTGCTTTTACCATCGGAAAAAATAAAGTAAATATGAAGAGATTTCAATATTTAAAAATCTTTTAAATTTGACTTTCTGAAAAATATACCAGTCTTTACACACACACAGCATTACAGAATGAAATACCATACGCTGAGATGCAAATACAAGCCTACAACGTGACCATATGTATATTATCTTACTGCAGTGTGAACACCAGCCCTCAGCAAATTTCCATGACATCTGACTGTGCAACTACCTAGACGAGCCATCACGACTGCAAACTGACTACTCCTACGAGCAGTGAATTTTCTATACAGCACCTGAAAAGGCAAGGAGAGCCTACAACTGATTCCAGAGCTTCCCAGATGATCCCAGGATGATAAGGTAGAGGTGAAAACGTAGATAGTCTGTCACCACATGCAACAAAGTCTTGCAGGAGGGGGAGCAGACAGAGCCCTGACCTTTCTGCAAGCTGCCGTAGTTCAAACTTACAGGTAAGGCAACATCAGAGATAAGAGACTGCTGCTGTCTTCAAAGATTTGATACCTTAAAAGGCTAAAGCCCCTGTTACTAGCAAAGCCCTTTGCGAAGATTTTCCTTCTCTGCTTCTTTCTTCAGACACTGTTTGCTGTGGGATAACAGAAGCAGCTTCCAACATAGGTGATTCTTCAAAGGACTCTAGGAAACACCTGGAGAACTTGCAAGATGCTGGACACTAATACCAGGGTACGTAACACACTGCAACAAACATGATCTTAAACAAGATGTCCAAGCTTGGACATGCAATTAAGTGTCCCAGAACTAGAAACACCATCTAGAAATCCAGAGCCATTTAGCTTGGAATCACACAGGAATTCCTCACGAGATGTCATCCTCACAGAAAAGCTTCTACTTAAATGACAAAGCGAGCAGGGATATTGCTGGCAGCTCTCAGGACTCCCTAAATACTCCCTCATGCATTAACACCACATACAGTCTAACACACCATCAATAAAACCTTTTTTACAGCATCCCATTAATTCTTCCAATTCATTTTTTTGCATATATCTATATGTACAGTGACTTTACATGCATATATCAAAAACGAAGTAAAATAAAGCTAAGGTGACAAAAGCTGCAACACAGGATTTTTTTTTGAACTATGAGGGAGAATCAAACCAGTATTTCAGTCATTTGTTTTCCCACTATTTAAAATGGTTTCTGCACACCTTTGTGAAATAAGCTGAGTAGTAGTTAACTCATCACAACATTTTTCAAACACTTATCACTACACACTGCTGATAAAGATGCTTGCATCCCATAACCACTAAAAATTTTCCTCTCAAAGCAAGATAGAAGCAGAGGCTTAGGCACTACTCACATAATGGAATTACAGAAGTTTCCAGAGGAGTTTACCAGAAATTTAAAAAAATATATTATTTCTCAAAGCAAAACAATACATTGCATTTGGAAGATGCTTGCTCTCAGTGCTCACTAACACTTGTTATATACCTGAAGGGGTTTCTTAAGGAAGCCAAATCTCCACAGCAACTCTGGGTTGTAACTACACTGATCAAATCAGCTTCACACATGTTAAAAAAAATGGAAAGCAAGAAATAAAGGTAGAATCTTAATGTATCAACAGCTTCTTCTGATTTTATAAAAGAGAGCATTAAAAGAATAAACATTGAAAATCCTGGCCATACAGTAAGGCAACTCTTACACCCAAACAATTTGATAATGTAACATTGTGTATTAAGCCAGTTTTTTCATAAATTATGATCTAAACAGAATACTAGTCAATTCACCAAAAGATATCAAAGATATCCCCTTATTACAAGTGATCCAAGTATCTCCCTTGAGGCTATGGCTATCAGAAAGCATTTAGTTAGCTCCCAAGCCAATATTTTACATATCTGTTTTATTATGAAACTATTAACACATTTTCTATAACTTTTAGCTTTGCTATACAGAGCAACCAATAACTTCCCTGAACCCTCTGGAAAATCTGACATGCGAAATGATTCTCTAGTCAACTTGTGTATTACTAAGCTGAAAAAACGTATATCAGATCATTTGATCATTGGAAGGAATGGAAAAGTATCGGGAGCTTCAGGACAGACAGACGAACTTCAGGTCATATAAAATCCTACCAAGGCTGTATTTGAAGAAAAATGTGAAAGTTTGTGAAAGCGCCCGGGGTGAAAATACTTTGTGTTGCTAAGAAACATCATCCCCAATGATGGATGAATTAAATTGTCTCAGTTAGTAGAGCCAACTCCAGGCATCCCTCGCTTATTAGTAGAATGTTTTCTTGTACTGGTAATTTATTTCAACAGCTACATACAAATAAAAAGTCCTACCTTTAAATGAAACTGAGAATTTCAAACTTGCATAATTAATGGTAGAAAACAGAACAGAGTTCACATCTTGAACAGAATTTAATAATGACATTTCAAAGTTTACATTTTTAAATGCAATATTAATACCTCTAAACAATTAAGAACTTATTTTAGAATAGTCTGCAATGAAACATACCATTTAACTTCCAAAACTATTCTATATAAAATCCAGTGAAGAATATAACCCTTCAAATATTTCCAAGTACTGAAGAACATAAATATTCAGGTAATCAAATTTTCAGCATCACTGAGAAAAAAGCATATTCGTCATGTATTGTTATGATGACACCAACACAACAACAAAGCATGGAGGAAATAATGCAAACGACCTGCTTTTCTCATTCGGAAGTTGTATTCGTGTTTTATCCAGTTCCTCTTTTAATATATTACTTACAGGCTGTTTTCTTCTGCAGAACGTATTCGTGAACTTACAGCAGTATTATCTTTCAATTTCTGATGTGTTTTCTGTTGCACTCCCTCAGAGTGTAGCTCTGTGTTTTACCTGGGGGAAAGAAAATGGGAAAGAAAAGAGAGCACATCTCACCTGGCACAGCCTTCCAGAGCAGGACGCAACAGCAGAGGCGAAGCACAGCAAGCTGGGAGTCCCACGGCAAGCAGGAGAGTCCTGAGATCAGAAAGTAGACATGCGACTGCTGCTCAGAGATGATGGAAAAGCACAGGGTTTTCTTAATAACCCAGAGAGGAATATGCAGAATTTTATGCCACCCAGAAACCAACACGGTTGCTGCACTGAGATTAAATCAATGGCAAAGACCCATTTCGCAAGAACACTGTTGGCAAAGGGGAGAATCATTGAAGAAAATTAATTTTAGTTTGCCCGATGGCAAGGCTCTGGGGGTTTTCTTCCTATTATTCTAGATTCTGCTCTAAAGCAGATCCCAATTCAGAAGTTCCAAGTTTTAGCACTGGGGAGTTCAATTTAAGGAAAAAGGTGAAAAACCCCCTTTAAACTGTTCCTTGGACTCCATCACAGCTACCAGGTCAGAAATTACCATGCACAGTTACACACTGAGGCCACACACTCAGCTAGTCAATACACAGAGGCAACCGCAGAGGCTGCTCTTCCCAAATAACACCACCACAGAGAAGAGCCACCACTGGCGACTCTGAGAAGAAGTATTTAACAATGATACCAATTTGGCTGCACTATAGGAGATGCGTTTCCTGTGAGCCTAATAAGGAAGAGCTTTACCATCTAAGTAGAAGCGTTTCAAAGCCTCAAAGGACATGTCTTATCTGCACCACTTCTGCTTCTGGAATCCCCGAAATCCTGAAGACAGAAGGCAGATCAGACTGCAGCTTTCCTAGGCACAGATGTTGCAATCACATCTGCCTTAACTGTAAGCCACAGTCCTTGCTACTTTCCGACTCTCCAGCAGCATCTCTCAGTTGCTTCATTTTTGAAAACACCAGTGCAGAGGATAAAATCGAGTGTTTCTGATCACATCAGGTATCCTAAAACACTAATATAAAAGAAAAACACCTGCAGATTATGTACCAAGAAAACAGCATAAAAGAAAAGGTTTTGAAGTAGAGATACCCTTTCTTCCTCTCCTCCCTTGTCTACATGAGTCACAAAATAACACTTACTTCAAATATTGAGATCTGTTTGATCAAAGTTTTTTTTAAGTGTTGATCTAGCAGCCACAAAGAATGACCATTTCTGTACGGCTGCATCTCAAGTTACTCAGACACAGAAGCCTACATACATAGATTTATCCAATTAATTACAGGTGACTTTTACACACCACTCCGAGGAACTGAACCACCACCGACCCAGGTGTGCAGATCCATGTAAGTGTTCTCCAAGTTTTTCTTTTCTTTTACCTCACTTAAAGAGTCCCTCTCTAAACACCTACAGCTACCAGATGTCTGATTTAATTTGTCCAGTTCCAGGCTCCCCAGTACAAGACAGACACCAGCATACCCAAGCAAGACCAGCAAACAGCCCCAAAGACGACGAAGGGGTCAGAGCAGAACCCAGCCATTCTGAAACTCCATCTCCAAAGGTCGGGTCTGCATCAAGGTACAGGTTTGCAGGACTATAATAAGCTTTTTCCTCTTATCCCTCACATTGTAATGCAGACGGCATTTTCAGTGCAGAATTATTTAATGTTTTCATTTACTACTTGGATGATGAACAATATACTTGCAAAATTTTTGCAGTTACCTGGGAAGGGCTGGAAGCATTCCAGGAAGCAGAGGTAGAATTGAAAAAAGCAGGACTAAGTGATTAACAGCAGAACTGAAACTGGGGCTTTAATACTGAATTGAATACAAAAAGTGAAAAATTAATTCAAATTTGTATTAGCAGGAGCGTGATATGCAAAAGATATGAATAGAATAAATCTTACTCACTGATACTGACTGACCAAGGTTGTACATTAAGTTCAGGTCTGGATACACAGATGTAGGAAACCTAGAAAAGCTCAGAAGACCTAAGCAATCAGGGAAAGTTGAAGGGAAACAGGCTTGCTCAGTACCGAAAAAAACATGAGTACAGAAAGATTGCACAGGCTTCAAAATAGGCTAACAGCAGTTACAAAAACGATGCTCACATCCCACTACTGCAATATTCACAGCACAAAACAAAAAACAAGAAGCTTAATGTGTTCGGAAAAAAATTAGAATAGTATTAGAAGAAATAAGCTACCTCTAGGGATAGTTAAAACAACAGGTTAGGTTATGGAGGGGTTACACAAATCTTCACTGATTGGTTTTAAGACCTGACAAGATGAACACGTCAGAAGCTGTCTATACATTCCTGTCTGGCTTTACAATGAACACTATATGCTCACACATACAGTACAAGGCCTCAGCGTAAAGTGTTCGACCTCCAGAGATCTGTGTTTTCTTTTCTAAACCTAAAGGCTGTACGAGTTTAGGCTCCTGCCAGGCAAATCAGCAGGTGACCTGACTGCTCCTTAGAGCTCTAAGCAGGCTTTTGACATCTCTTTTTTTCTAAATAGCCAAGGCAGTCTGTGATTGACAATTTTCTATCACATCAAGCATGCTACCTTAAATATGAAGTACTCTGAATGACCCACCGGAGAAATAAAGTCAAACTACAGGGAAGGCAACGGCAACCGATCCCGGGAACCCAGTCCTGAGAAGGAAATCAAATTGGGAAGGACACACATCCCATTAGTACCTGGAAATACAGGTAGTTATTTTTCTTTCTAGCACCTACAATAAATAAGCCTTAATAAAAAGGAGTATTTAATAAAAGTACTTAGAGAAATAAGGAGGGAAGGTTTGACGTTTCTAAGCTTATTTTCACAGCGGTATGAAAGGAAATGAGGTAGAGTCAGAGCTAATTCTCCTTATATAATTTCACATGGAATGATTAGTTCTGCCCCAACAGTAACAGCTTTCCAGAGGGTCCTACTTGTCGCCAAGATTGCATACAGATGCTGTAAGTGTAGCTTCCCTATTCTCCACTGACAACCAACTTAAAAGGCCAACATAATATTCATTTTACTACAGAATGGAATTCACAGCATGAATAGTAAAATAATGTCACAGCTACCATGAAACTGCAGTGGCATGTTGGTGGCTGCGACTTTTAAAAGTTTAATCATAAAGAGGAACATGTGAAGTAGCTTTCTGCTCCAGCAACATCCCGTGGTCGTTAAGGATGCTGAAGGCCCCCCTCTCTTAAGCCTCATTAGGAAGGACATTCCACATGCACAGGGATGCTGAAGGTGGTGGAATTCTGTAAGTCACCTGGGTCGCTTCTGGGTGAAATACCAATTATTGGCAATTCATCTCAGTAAGGCCAACAAAAAAAACCCATAAGAGACATCACTAGTCCAACGGCAAACACATCACACGGATAATCCTACAACTCTTTCAAAAACTTGTAATAGGTATTAGTACTTTTATAAAGCACTGCAGTGTTTTGTATTTAATCCTTGGATAGACAATAGCAGAAAAGCCATATTCAATTTCAAAATTGCTACTGCAAGTTCCAGCTCAGCTACTACTATGCCTTTAAAAAATACAGGGTTTTATAGGGTATATAAATACACATTTTTCCAGTGAGAGACAGCCTACCTTAGTAAATTTAACTACCAACAAAAACCCTAAATGACTCCCCAGAACATCATGACAAATAATATTATAAGAACTTTAAATGTGTGTATATGTTAACGAGTCCAGAGGAGGGCGACCAAGCTGGTGAAGGGTCTGGAGGGTCTGACCTACGAGGAACAGGTAAGGGAGCTGGGGTTGTTTAGCCTGGAGAAGAGGAGGCTCAGAGGTGACCTTAGTGCAGTCTACAACTACCTGAAGGGAGGTTGTAGTGAAGTGGGAGTCAGCCTCTTCTCCCAGGCAACTAGCGATAGGACAAGAGGACACAGCCTCAAGCTTCGCCAGGGGAGGTTCAGGTTGGACATTAGGAAGAATTTCTTCTCAGCAAGGGTCATTAGCCATTGGAAGGGGCTGCCCAGGGAGGTGGTGGAGTCACCATCTCTGGAGGGGTTTAAGAAAAGACTGGACATGGCACTTAGTGCCATGGTCTAGTTGACAGGGTGGTGTCAGGGCAACGGTTGGACTCAATGATCCCAGAGGTCTCTTCCAACCTGGCTGATTCTGTGATTCTATATTGCACTTATTAGCACAACCCTTTGTTTTACAAAAGAAGAACAAATTAAATACAAAGCACACTATTAGTTTTAGGCACAAGAATGACCAATTTTTTTATGCCTTGCCAGAAATAATGACTAATTAGGCCAGCACCACCCTACAGTCATTTCCATAAATCCTGCCTTTACGTTTAAACTGCAACCGAACGGAAAACTGACTTAATGATAACAAAAGCTTACTTCTTCTTAAAGTTTTCTTAATGTAAGACCAGGACAAGATATTACTCTCTAAAGCCAAGAAGAAGATGTTATTGTTTATTTGGAGAACTTTGATTTATCTCAAACCACACAAAGTTATATCCAGAAATTTACTGTATTAAACTGCAATCCAGGCAAGGTGAATTGCAGAACTTTCAACTGGGAAATCACAAAACACAGAATTTCACAGAATACTGCTGGATTACTTAGTCTGCAAAGTCATCACACAGCATATGCCCTGGGTAAACCCTGAAAAGAACCAGAGTACAAAAGATGCAGTATGTCCAGCTACTTGTGGAGTTTTTGTTTCCTGGAATATTTGTATGTAAAGTAAGTATCAAAGCAGAAAGATATATAGGGAATATGACACTGAGCATCAGATGAAATGAGGATCTGAAGTTCAATTAAAAGATTTTAATTTTTAAACGATGGGAATTATGGTGCTTCTGAGAAAGCACTTAATTATATCCACCAGGCAAGTTATTTTTTAAAAAATACCTTATTTTCACAATGCAGATGGACTTCATTCCTGTTTTATTTACAAAAGTGTCACTCAGTAAATAAACCTACTATGAAAAGAGAATGAAGACCTACATTGTCAAATAATCCAAAATAATGTCATTAATGCACAACTCTGAGGCTTTTTTTTTTTCCCCCACAGAATCACAGAATCAACCAGGTTGGAAGAGACCTCTGGGATCATCGAGTCCAACCATTGCCCTGACACCACCATGGCAACTAGACCAGGGCACTTAGTGCCATGTCCAGGCTTTTCTTAAACACCTCCAGAGATGGTGACTCCACCACCTCCCTGGGCAGCCCATTCCAATGTCTAATAACCCTTGCTGAGAAGAAATTCTTCCTCATGTCCAACCTGAACCTCCCCTGGCAAAGCTTGATGCTGTGTCCTCTTGTCCTATCTGGCTGAAAAGAACAGGAAGAGAATATTTTCCTAAGAGCCAGTCCTACAAACGGAGCTGTCATCACTGTACTTTCTCCCAACTATTCTGCCACTACAGCCACACACCATCAAGGCTCTAGCTAACGAGCTAACCAGCTCTAGCTAACTCCATTCTGAGTTTTCAGCATTCCCAAACGTTTACTCTTGCACATACGCACAAAACTTTGGGATATTCTGGAAATTCTTCTATACAATGGCTTTACAAAAGTTCTGTTTCTATTGCATACATTTTATTAGGCTTTAGGACGGCAAACCAAAAAACTCAGTTCTCTGAAGCAGCAGCTTCTCTGTCTTTTCAGATTGAGAAAAATACCGCACGGCAACAGCGAGGACTTCATCCTTCATTCCAACAGACCTGACCACTGAATTCTGCCAGGGTGAGTAATGCCCATCATGGAACATCAATTCAGTAAATCTTCCATGCCAGAGAAGGAATAAAAGACTGCATCATATTAAATCTGAATCCAACTACTTAGGCGTGAACTTAAAGGGTGTGGGTTGTTTTTTTTTTCCCCTCAATTATAACTTCTAATAATGTCTATGAAAAATCTTGCACTCTGGATGGTATTTTATTCATTAAGACCACGATCATCACGAGTCTTCTGTTGCCAGAGGCATGGCTGAAGTAACATTTTTAAGGACCACAAAGAGGAAAACATTCCGCCAGTATTTATGGCAATATCATACTTGTACCATTGAGGATCATTATCACAGAAAACCTGTTGCACCTGACTGCCCAAAAATAACCTTGGCACAAAACTGGAAAACAGAACGTAAAGCCACACCGGTCACACTGTTGCATAGACAGTAAAAATGTTTTCAGATGCAAAACTGATCAGATTCCTCTTTTTCTTTTCAACCTAACCTTTTTTAACAATTTTTATAACAATTCAGCAAAATTAAGGTACGAAGATGATATTAAATCCACTTGCATCTGAAATGCCAATGAGAAAACTTCCACTAATCACAGATGTATTAGATTTCACACATACGTTTGATTATACGTAAACCTACACACACATAAATATCTAAATCTAAGTTGCTTCTACAGCACTAACTTACTTTGGGATTTATGTGTCTCAACTGTGTGTGTTCTTTCTGTATCCCAACCCTAACAAATAATTATTCCAGGGAAAATAGAAAAAACAAACTACACTTAGTGCCTGGCCTTGCCTGCTTTCCTCCAAGTTCTGCATTTCACCATTAATTTTACATATTTCATTGTTAATTTTAGACATTCTTCCAGTTCTCATTTGGACATCAAAGAGCTACTCATACCCAAAATACCAGCCATCTGAAATACTGGCTTCCCTACTTATTGTCATTTATAACTTGAAAAGATCTTTGATTTCTTGCCTACAGGAAATACTGTGGATCAAAAATAAAATATACATATATGCTCCCACATATACATATATCTGGGGTCCAGGATTTCAGATTATAGACTCTTTGGAGACATGGTTTTCAGATATAGATTTCCTCCTCTGTCTGGTGCTTCACACATTTATTTTTACTTTCACATCTGATGTGCAGCAATATGGCTAGCTAAGGTGTACGTTTAAGACATCCTTTGATATATATCTATTCAGAAGTTAAATTCACACGGGGGTATGTGTCCTTCCAGCAGTAAGGCACTGCTTCACCTCTGCTAACTGCACCGCTTACCAATGGCTGGGGGCAGCGGAAGGGAGGCTCTCTGGAGCCCCTCGTTAACAATTCTGCCACCAAAGATCAAGATGATTTTCCTGCTTTACAAGCCTGGTAGAGAACGTTTCTCACATACAAATGGAAAAAAAAACATGGTGGCCAAAGTATTTCTAAAACACCTGCTGCATGTGCTCCTAACAGCCTTGAATATATTTTTAGTTTGTTCTGCACTTTTGCCTATATTTAAATTAGCAATATTTTTAAGTTATACAACTAGTCCCAGACAATGAGTTACTCTGTTCTAGTTAGCAAATCATTTGCCTTGGTTTTGTTACTACTCCCCCTACACAATAGCTTATGTCTCAAGCAGTAGTACACAGAAGCCCTCAACAGAGCAGTCAGCATTAAGGTCCTGTTATTTATACCAGTATCACTAAAAATCTAACTTAAAATAGATTTTCAGTCTATTTCCTTACAAAAGGACACAATTCTGTTCACACAGGAATGACTGTTCATATATGTTATATGTGTTTCTTCTGAGCACATTGCTTAGGCTCCAATTTATACAGAAACAGCAGTTCTTTAACCGAATTATTTAAGCAGGTAAGATCTCAGGTCTTTGGACAAGACTTCCTCTTTGCAACTCAGAGTTAATACAAGAGAATATTCCACATTAAGTATTTGCTCATCAACTGCTGCAGGAGAAATGTCTTATCCCAGTGGCTCTCCCAGTCTGAACTACACAGGATGGCATTGAATAAACACATTCTGATCTTGTGAAGCCAGCAATGCAATATAAAAATCTTTCTCCTTCTTGGTAAAAATGACTACCTAGGAAGTTTCACTGGTGCAGGATGTTGGTCAGGGACCATAAACCTTCACTGCTCCAATCAAAACAGAAAATAACAGGAGTCCACGGTGTCGACTGGGTCAAAGGCCTGAAAAGCTCAAGGCATGTGGCTCTTCTTTGAGCTACGGGCAACGTCAAATGCTGCAGTCGCAGGGTGTAGAAAACATTTATAAAAAGCTAAATCAGGAACTTTTTGTTTTCATATTCTCAAATTTTATTGAGTAGAAATGTTTGAGGATAGTTTATTACTTTTACCGGCCACTCTAAAGTGGGCCTCCAGCCAAACAGGTCTTTAAAGTATGTCCATATTTTAGTTTTAAAACAACATTTAGGAAGTTGTATAACTTTTACATTAGCATCTAAGCGACTTAGCAGCAAAAGTGACATTTTTCAGCTGTAACAGACACTTTGCAAGCTACGGGCATGACTTTTGTACCAGTACCAGCCACACTTGGTACTGATCCTAACGCAACAGAGATACCAGCAAGGGCTAATTAAAGGTGTTTGTAACTTGTGGCAAATCTCAAAAGGCTGAAATTCAGGAGATGTTTTCTGGTATCATATGACTCATGTGCACCTTGCCTCATTCAGGTTAAACTCTGTGGGACAAGACCAATCCACTATGTGCTGTTCTGGCCTTCCCAGGGCTTTACCACACCACCCCAAGCATGACAATTAACAGCAGTTGTAACAATGCTACTGCATGAGAATTCAAACTGTCCATTTATCAGTGGAGGGAGGAACTTTGTACCATATTGATGAAGAACCAACACCTTGAGCTGGACAGCAGGTTTGCTTCCTGGATCTTACCACTGCTGTTGACTGGCCAGCTAATAATTAGACTGGGAAAGCGTTCAGAAAGTTTGTCAAGACCAAGGTATCACACTACTGAGAATGATCCTCACCTTTTTATACGCAGTAGGCAGATAAATTCAAGAAAAAAACAGCACTGTATTAAAAAAATCCTGCCCTTAATTGAATTATGCGAGCTGGATTCATAATGTTTAAACTTATGTCAGAGAGTGTTCTTCCAATGTATTTTAACTACACCTGGACTTCCAAAAAGAAAAAGGTGACGCAAGAAGAATACACTCTACATTAGGTCTTGAAAGCTCCAATTAAAATTCAATATTGTACTTTGTATGGAGACTCTTTACATGAAAACCCTGTCATGGTTAAGATTTAAGGTTAACCAGGTTAACAGAGTCCAATAAAATAGCTCTATTTAATTATGCCAAACCATTGTTATAAGCCACGCTAAAATTCACTACTCATCTTTACCTGACTATTGGGCTAAACTCTAAATCACAGTAACGTGCACTCCTCATCAACCAGAAAATCCTACCATAAAGTAAGCTTCAAACTCTTTTCCCCCGCTTCTTAAAAAAAGTGCATGCATTTGCACCTCGAATGGTTTCTTTCCTCCAGTCTGCTACTCCAGTCATCACACAGTCATGTGTTAAAAGATTTGTGCAGACCTGCCAAGTCTCATTCATCCGATACACACTTTCCTGAAGTTGGGATTCGTTTGCAAAGTGTATTTAAGCAGCTCCTCTGCGATGAAGTGTCCTGTCACACAGCATTTTTAGCTTAAAATAATAAAAACAAAATCCTAAAATCTACACATTTTGCAAAATTGAAGGGTTTTTTGTGGTTTTTGTTTTCCTTGTTCTATAAAGCATGACACTATGCCACCACAAAGGTTACAATTTTTCCTGACATTTTTGCCAGCATAACTATTTATACATATTAACGTTTTAATTGCGCTATAGTGACACTTAGAATGGAACTGGGTTCAAATTTTGCAGCTCGCTTTGTAACTGCTTATGGAAAGCGGTCCCTGCCCCGCGCTGTTTGTACTTTAAAAACAATTAAATTAAGAGTGTCTTTAGTAAACAACCCACACACACGCATTTTAAATGCTCGGGGACTCGGGCGGGCCGGGCCGGGCACGTCCCGACGGCGGCTCCCCCGCAGCCACCTGCCCCGAGCCGGGCTGAGGGGACCAGGCCCGGCCAGGCCGCGCTGCCCTCCCCGGCTCCCCCGGGGGCCGCAGGGTGCCGGCGGGCCCTGCCCGCCCCTCTCACCCCCGGCAGCGGCTCGGCGGGGCCGAGGCGCGGGCAGCCATGTTAGGGCCGCCGGGGAGGCGGCACCCCGTGCCGGCACCGGCTGCTCCCCGGAGAACAGCCCCTTCCCGCGGGGGCCGGGCGGCTCCCCCGCTCCGGAGGCCGCCGCCAGGGCCGCGGAGCCATCTTGGGGGCGGCCGGGGCAAGAGCTGTCCCCGACAGCGCCTCCGCGCCGCAGGTGCCGGGAGCCGCGTCAGGCGGAGCGCGCAGCCCCGCGCCCGGCGGCGGCCAGCCGGCTGCCCTCGCCTCCCCCCGCCGAGCGGAGCGGGGCTCGCCGGGCCGGCCCCCCTCCCCGCCGGCCCTCACCCCCCGTCCTCCTCGCCCGGCCCCGGGCCGAGCGCCCGCCCCGCCGCTCCGCGCTGACCCCTTCCCTCCCTCCTGCCTCGCTCGGGCGGCCCCGCTCCTTACCCCACCCCGAGGGAGCTCACCTCCTCCTCCTCCTCACTCCCGCCTGGAGACCGTCGGCACCGACGCGCCGGCGTCCCGGCCCCTCCCTCCCCCCGGCGCGCAGCAGAGCCAGCCTCCCCCAGCCGCCAGCCGGGCCCCCTCCTGCCTCCGCCCGCCGCCCCGGGCCGCTCACCCCCGCGCCCGGCGCCGCCCGACGGACCCACCCTGCCCGCGGGGCGAGGGGCCCGGGCCCGCCCGTCGCCACTTGGGAAGCCCCGTCTGCGGGGGCAGCTGCCGGCACGGAGCGAGCGGAGCGAGGCCTCCCCCGGGCCTGCGGCGGCTCACCCGGCGGCCCGGGCCCGGTTGCTGGGCCGGCAACGGGAAACCTGAGCAGAGCAAAGCGAGAGAGGGGGGGGAACAAACCGTTTGCTGTGGTGGCCGCAAAGCAGGCGATGAGGCCCTTAGGGGAAGGTCAGGGATGGGTGGGAGGAATAAATAACAAGGAGATATACACCAGGTGCGCTAAGGAAAAAAAAATACAAAGATGTGTTTCTGAGAGAAGGGGATGAAAGGAGAGAAAATCAGGGCTGTTATCAGTTACGTATGAGTAGGAGGTGTGTGGTTTTTCCGTGATAAATCAAGCGTTTTCAGGTGGTGTAACTCCTGGGAGAGGCCGGGCAGGTGGTCCTGTTACAGCCCTGATTGTGAACCCTCTTCTCCAGCCGCAGTGAATAACAAACCTCTCCGGCAAAACTTTTCAGAGGTGGAATGTTTGTTATCTTCAGTCTGTAGATGTGAACTGTTTTTTGTTTTTTAATAGGAAGTCAAAATGAGTAATATCTAATGGAGTGATACAGCAAAATTTCCAAAGACTACAGCTGTGAGAAGCGTCAAGACCAGTAACTTGAGGAATTATGTATTTTTTCCTACTCCGGCTAATCGGTGATTATGAAAGAGTCACAAGAAGGCTGATTTGCATGAGAAATACCCTTAGGATAATACAGCGTTTTGTTTCACAATTTTCTAGGTTCAAAAAGCCTAGTAAAGTTATTTCCCAATAGTTTTCCACTCTTCCCGCACCTCTGAATTCCTGATGCTATCAAGCTATGGAAATGCCAAAATGGCATAAGGCAGGCAGTTCTTCCTGTTATTTTTTTACCTAGGCAGAAGTGGTAAGGCCTGAAAATCCTTTAACATTTATCACTTACATTATAAATAATTTTATAAATAAAAGACTTTGTCTTTCAGATGTTGTAAGACAGGGTGAGAGATGAGGAGACCTTCAGTCTGGCTGAATCACAGAATGATTCCCCCCCACAGCGTGTGCTGGAACACAGACAAACAGGATGTTTTATCCCCAATTTATGGATAGAAAAATTGAGGCGAGGAAGTGAAGGCATTCATTTTTCAGGCATAGAAGTGCTCATTTGTAAGCAGGCAATTTAGGCTTGAACTTTTTTTCCCCCTTTTTTTGAGGAAAAGGGCCGTGTATATACAGTTCCCATTGAAATTACACTTGAGGCACCCAAGCAGAAAGACTTTGGCCATACTCTTTTGGGGTCCCACAGCCCTAATCCCATGTTCTAATTGGCCAGTAATCTGTGGACAGATATTGTAACAGTTCCTTTAGAATATTTTTCTACTTCTCACTCATTTGCATACTAATGGCATAAAAATAGGCACTTCCTGCCAGTAATTAGTTGGAGCCCAGAATTTAAAGAAAGAACAAGACCACAGCATTATGGTAGACGGATGGTACTGAGGAAGCTGCAAAAAAGAGTCACTTCTCTGGTGCTCAGAGAGTGCCTTTAATTTAGAGTTCAAGGCTGGCAATTCTGTTACCTCTCTGTGACAGGGATTAACTGTTTGCTTGGCCTAATAACTTTGCCTCTAATGAGCCCCGCTAACTTTTTTCATGGCAAATCACTGTGTCTGTCCTGTACCCAGTCTTGCTGCTGTAAAGGTTTTTCTTTTTTTGCCTTTTTCCCAGAAAGAAGAATGCTAGCGGTGAAGTCTGCACCGTGAGCATAGTTCCTTGTGGAGCACGGTGACTCAGACCAGCACAGAGTCTGCTCAAGGGTTCATCACCTAATGAAGCACTGTGCAACTCATAACCACACACACAGAAATGCAAAATCAATCAGGTTGGAAGAGCCCTCTGGGATCATCGAGTCCAACCATTGCCCTGACACCACCATGTCAACTAGACCATGGCACTAAGGGCCACCAAGTCGTATGAAGCTCTAGCTTAAAATTTCCTGTTAAGAGCTTTGGGTGTATGTACAGGGTTATTGGACTTCTCTTGTGTAGGTCATAGACTTGAGTGCAAACCCAGTTGGTGATAGCTAGAAATTGTCCTCTTGTGATAACAACATAGGTAGCTTTTGTTTAACGTATCAGCTTTTTCAGTCAAATACGTAGCAGAAGAGTTCTCTGCGTTGTAGAAATTTCTCCTTTGCCACTCTACGGTTGGTATCTATGGCAAGGTGAAACATGGAAGCGTGGAATTACCCATCCAACCCTGAAGAACAGCGGTAACTTCAACAAGACAGGAAAGTGCTACTTTCATTCCCCTAGCTTCTCTGGAGATAAATATTACAAATTGCATTTGCTGGGGCTATTCTCTATTATATTCTCTGTCACTGAACTGACACCTTCAGTGAAGAATTAAATGCAGAAACTCTTCCCATGGTATTACTTAGAAGAAATTTCAGCAATTACTGTTTCCCATCTACAATGGGACAACACTGATCTCCAGCCACGCAATCTAAAAGCTCATGAGATGAAGCTACAGTTAATTATATACCTTTAACTTATTTACCTATTTCAATAGCAAAGTAATTATTAATGTATTCACCTCTCTAATACATTGGCTGTAACGATTAGTTTCCTTAGAGAACCTGCTCCCAAAGATCCATGGGATGGACCCAATAAATGAGGTCTGTACTCCTTACAGTTGAGACCTGCATTGCAGAGGTAAAGGTTTAGTCCCCTTAATGGGATCCAGAATGAAAGTTACGTATTTATTTAGGCCTTCTAGGGAATGCCTGGAGAGAGTTTATGCTCTTTGCAGACATGAAATGCCCACCTCAAATTAAGTCAACATACTCATTGCATCAACACGTGTGTCTGCCCGAGCAGTCTTGAGTGGCACTGTCAAACAGCTGGGGTGACTCTTTAAATGACCTGTGAGACTGCGGCTGCAATGAAAGACTGCAGTATGGAGAGGAAGCTCCTCAACCCCTTCGATGTCCACCATGTAGAATCCTTTTCCAACAACAGCCTTTTGTAGCTGCACCTTCTCTGAGTGAGCAAAGCTATGGTTTGCGTTGCAGCCTGATGGGTCAAGCACTTGCCAAGGAAATGGGAGATTTCGTTTGAAAAATCTTTCGCCACTTGATAGGAATCAAAAATAGTGTCCCCCCTGACTCATGATGGGTTCTTCTGCCCTGGGTCAAGAGGTGGAGAAAGGAATGAAACTTCCAGGCGGGCTGATGCTGAGCAAGTGAAAGTAAGCCTGAGTCTGCACCGCAGTGATCCAGGCCCTCGGTGGGGAGCATCCTCTTGGTTTCAGACTCCACTAGAAAAGCCTTTTCCACCTTTCTTACACCTTTTCATTTCCCCTTCCCTCATCCATCCCACTGTGTTGCTAAGCTTAATGTCAAGCATATATGAAACTCTGTATTACATTGTGCTGAACTTAGAAGTGAAATTATATCACTTTTTTTTTTTATCTTATCTTGAAAAGCAAACCTTGTGCAGCTTGTATCCAGCAGAACTATACTACCAGAAAGTATTTTCCTGAAAACTTTGAGACTCTAGCTTCTTAAAGCACAGATCCTTAAGATGATTGGGTCTATTCCATTAGTAGATTTATAAAGTGTGCAGGCTGGGTAAACAACAGTGACAGCTTGGGGAAGTGTATGCACCTGTTTATTAAAAAGACGTTAACAAGGGCAAATCTAAAATAAGAACATGTACCACAACCCAATTTTCAGCAAATTTTTATGCATGCCTACACTTCAGGTTACCAATGTTATTGGCAATTTCTCTCTCTCAGAAGTACACGGCAACTGATGAGCATGGAGCATCTGTGGCAAAGGAAAAAAACACCGTCTTCAAATTTTGAGGAGCAAACATGACCCTTTCTGTTTCTACTGTTTCCCACCCACATTCAGTTAGTGTGCGAGATGAAGGAAAATGAAAAATAAGCAGAAATGCTTTCTTTGCGTGGAAGGACCAAAGAATGTATTGTTTTCTCTACCACAAGCAAGCACTTCCATCACTATTTTTGCTCTACATCATAAGGGAGAGCAAGTTCTTTATATTTTATTGGTATAACTTAGAAGAGGTCACGTTTCTAGAAGTCTTTCTGCAGAAGTGAGTCTTCTGTTTGGACATATGCAAATTCTACAGCACTTATGCAACTTGTAATTTGCAGATAGGTATAAGCATATGCAAAATGGGGATTAAATGTTTATATGCAAGTTTGCAGAATTAAGCAACCAAGAATGTACCAAAACTACAAATGCTTTGTTGAAATTTCGCTCTAAGAAGATTCATGAATTAGCCTTCTATAGCAGCTTTCACTCAAGGAGGCTAAATACACTTCATTTTTATTAATACTTAATAATTTATAAGGTTTACATGATAATATTATTCCCCCAGAATAGCATTTAAAAACTATATCCCGATCTTGCGACGACCTGTCAGTAGTTGTGCGTATTCACAACTGCTGTAGTGGTGCTTTTCATGAGTATAAAACGCTGCCAGCCTGGAGCCCCTCCAGGATTAGATCTTCATCCCCACAGACACGTAAGTGCTACCCTCTCTTTTTTACAGATTGAAAACTGGAAACTGCATGGGTAAATGCATGCAAGTTTACGCATAAGGTTAATAATAGAGTAAAGAACCAAAATTTAGGCTCCAAACTTGTGAAGTGTATCATAAGGACAGATACTGTCCCTTCTCGGAGTCCCCTTCACGTCAGTAGTTGATGTGAATGTTACTGAAGACAAATCAAAGCCCCAGACCTTACTGCAAGTCCTGTGTGTCAGCGTATGGCCAGATGAGCCATAGCATACATGCCTCAAACATATTCGATCACTTCTGTTATCATGAACTGAAGCGAAGAGTCTTTGAACGGTTCTCACAATACAGGAAGCAAAAAAAGCAGTGTTTTGCTTCAATACACCTTTTACTAGAGCTGGGTACAATAGGATGTGATTATTTTAGGAACATTAAAAATATCTACTATCTTCCTCCCATGCTAGGTAGAATAGTAGTCTGAAGTATTCTTGCTTTGTGATTTTCTAAAACGAAGAATTCTGGTTTAACCAAACCTCTTCAGAAGGAAGCTGGCTGATATTATCTTACTTCCCTCTTTTCTTATTGTGGAATTGTTGAGAGAATGCCAGTTGTTGCTACTTGTCATCACAACTTTCTAGTCCGTAATATTGCTCGTTAAAGACAATAAATATTAACCAGAAGACTACTTAAAAACTGACCAGTATGCAGAATTCGGGTGCATAGGTGACAACACAATGACAATATAAATCTAGGTTTGCATTCGTTACTTAATTGCACACACACGTGTGCACACACAAACCATACCTTCTGAAAAACAATTCTCCTTTATTTATCCTCACGATATTTATTCAGCAACATTTTTAAAGATTTTTTTATTTCACAGATATTAAACTATACAAGCGAATGAACATCTCTGCTTCTCTTTCAGGGGATTGCAGCAAGAGTCACTGACACAAGGCGTTGCCAAAAGTGGGAAGACTGGGGACTGCAGTATGAAATGCAATGCCAAGGTTGACGATCACTAAGATACTTTAGACTCCAAATAGAAGGCCTATTTCATCCCTCATGCATGGTGTTAAAAGTGTGTAAGGTACCCGTGTTTGCCTCTGAACTGGGTGAATGGGTCCTGCGGCCAGTCCTCCCAGCACTGGCGTGTGCTAAGGGATCCGCACAGGTGTCACAGCTGCGCAGCACTGAGTTGCTCTGCTGGGCAGGAGCTAATGTACGGCTGATTTCTCTCTGGGGGGCACTTTGATTCTGGGTTTCAGAAGGGACCCTTGTAGTATTCCTAATGATGTTTTTGGCTACGAAGCCTGGTAGCATTATAGAGTTATTATGGACTCTGACACCAAAGAAATAGAGCCTAAAGAGCTGTAGCAAAAGAATTTGTAGCACTGCTGCCCGCTACTCAAAAAGGCAAAGGTATAAGTACACCGCAAAAAAAATAAATTCAAGCTCTGTCAGCAGATTAACAAAGCTGTTTGCTATTATGGACAAAAGCTGCAGGGAAAAAAATGAAGAGGAAATGGGCTGTATTACTGTGAGTTGGCACAGAAACGAAATACCAGGCTGCAATTTATGTATAGCAATTGTTCATGAAGCTTTCTTTGGGTTTTGATAGTGACTCATTGTGTTCTTTGTGACCTTTGATGTACAGGATGGGCTGCTAGAAGACAGAGGAAGCCACAGTAAGAGTATAAAACTTTATTAACTTAAGATTTTGTTGATTTGTTTGGTTTTTTTTTTTATTGCTCACTGATAGGTAGTACCTCTGGGAAAGAATACCAGAGGCATTTACCTTGAGTCCTCATGGGTTTTGCCATGTCTCCCAAGCTTTTGCAGTTGAAAAAACAGTTCTAGTTTAGCTGAAAAATAGCTTTGGTTTTAAAAAGGAAATTTGTTAAACAATTGGTTGCTGACGTTGATTACTGAGTTCTGAAAAATAAAATGACTGATGGAAATACTACTGTGCTAATAGCCCAGGTAAAGAGCGGTGATACGCCCTGCACCATGCAGGATAGATGGAAAAGTTATTAAGAAGATATTCTTCTGAGTGAATATTTTATGTTTTAAAGAAAATGATGGAAAAAACCTTCCATAGAGTCATCAGAGTTGACACAACAGGCTTCAGCGCTGTTAAGTTCCATTATGTAAATCGACAGTGATGTAAGCCAGACACTGTCAAGTTTGATACGCCCCAAATTTGACCTAATTAGCCATTTGGTTGTTACTTTTTTCAAAGCTTGTGCAACTGAGCTCAGTTCAGGATACAGATGCTAATTGAACGCGTAACCCACAGGTGCTAAAGAATTCTTACGAAAGAAGGTCTGTCCTATTAGGAATGCAAGTCAAGGCTCAGGGTCATCGGCTCGGATGGTGGGGACGGGAATAGAAATCCCATCTACGGCTCTCTTCACATCACCGTTTTATTTCCAGGAGCGAAATTCAAATCCAGAATAAATCAATGCAATCTAATAGATATTTGCCAACCGGAGCCGCTCCGGCTTCAGTCGGTTGAACAGGGAAAGAATGTTTCCTTAAGCTTTTAAAAAGCTGAGACTATAATGCAAAGCCTGAAATGATTTACTCTACTCCCCAGTAACAACATACTCCTGTGCAAATCACAGTTGAAACTTTCTCTTGTTCTTAGACCCGCCAGCCAACATCCCGCCTGCTCATTTGTAGGTGACTGCCACTGCGTGACTTGCTCCAGGTTTGACTTCCACATTTCCCATCTCTGTCCATGTGTCCCCAGCCTAAGACCGTCTCCGTTACACTCAGGTCCTCTTCCTACCCATTGGACAAGCAGGAATACAATAACCTTTTGTCATGACTGCACCTTGGACCAGATGCCTTAGTGTAAACACTATCTCTTCTGCTCTTTCCCTGCAATCCCCTAACCAAAATGAAAGGAGATAAAAAGAGCTGCACAGCCTCTGAGCTTCCTGGCTTTTATCTTTTTATACCAAAGCCTTTGTGTTAATTTTGCATAGCTATTTTTACATGAGGAATAATATCCTGAATTACTGCTATCACGTGCACTTAAGAATCCCACCTCACCGTCCTCTAGTCATCTGGCAACCTGATAGTGTTTCCTGCTCCTTCCCTCACATCAGCACTGCAGAGAGCCTCGCTAAAAGTTTCACATCTGAAAAAGCAGATGATTTGGCAACACCTTCCTATAGATATTTCTTTCTTTTTTTAAAAAAAAAGAAAGAAATGTGCCTGTCTTTGAGTAAACTTTTCTTTCCAACTGTTCTTTTTTGTCAGCTTGCCAGCTCTACTCCTAGTATTGTTCTGTGGAGATTGCTGTAAGGAAAAATGAAAGAGAAGAGAAAGGTAGAGAACTGGGGGAAAGGGAAAAAGGGTTCAGAGGGCATTTAAAGCCTGGGGAGCCTCGCATGGGAAGGGAGATAGGCTTAGGAAACAGGGAATAAAATGGTGGAATGAGAGATAAAACAAGAACATAAAGGATAAGGGATTAGAGAGATAAGGAGTTCAAGAGATGAAATGTGAATAAAGGAAAACAAGAAAAATAAGGATGAAAGGAAAGAAGTGACAGGAGTAAGACATGTAAACAATTAACTAAGAAAATATTCTGTTTATTTTAGTGGAAGAAAATTATAGTATCTTTATTATTCTCTGGTTTACTAGTTCAGAGGAATTTTTCAAGCTAAGAGCTGACATTTGGGTAGTATTACTGAACAATGATAAATACAAGCCTTCCAGTTGTTGAATTAACCGATTCTGAATTTGGTTAATTAATATGTCATTCAGGCAACTAAAATTTGGATAAGAAAACAAAGCAATAAAAAAAATATTAACAGCTGCAATACAAAGTGCAGATCTGGAAGAAGTCTTCACAATATTTGCAGTTACATCCATCAGCTCAGCAATAATCACTCCAGCACAGAGGGACCAGCTCACTGATGCTCTGCTGCAGATTAATACCAGAGCTGAGAAGGGCAAAAATACTTGAAATCAGTGCTGGGTTTAAGTTTTAGCATTGCCCACTGACCAGCAGAAAATTTGCTCAAGATCACGATTTGTCTGTAAAAGTATTTCACAGTATTTTTTTTTTCCCATCTGGGTATTTATAAAGCGTTATCAGGTCTCAAGTTTCTGCCTGATTTGCCTGGGCTGTTCACGTAGGTCACATAATCTGGGGGAACTTAAGATAATATTGCTTGTTTTCCCTGATTGTCTGAACATATATCATCAGGAAGCTGAAATTTAGTCAAACCCACACTCAATTTTTTTTTTGGTTTTTTTTTTTTTTTTCAGTAAAGGCTACATATACCTACAAGTCTAATAGGCAGCATTAAAAAACCCAAACATTTTTTCATTAGTTTCTGTGCTTAACTCTGGTAGGAAGTGACCAAACATCTTATTAACTAGCTTAGCTATTACCCTTCCCTTTCCAATACCCTTAAACTTACATAAAGGAGTTCAGGTCTATAGGGAAAATATTCCTTAAGGTCATTTGCTTGGCATATAAAACCTAAAAAAAGTCTGCATATTCAGGAAAGAAAATTTTAAAGTCCTAGAAGTTAACAGAAATCTCTTTTTTTTTTTAAATATATTTGGCAAGTAGTCATTATGCCACCACGTTTCAGGTTTTTCTTTCCTTAATGTCCAAGGCCTTTCCTGACGTGACTGTCTGTGCGTGTCTCCACCTCCCTCCCCAACACGCAACAGAAATGTGGGGCTACGGAGGGTAATCCTGGAAGCACCATGTAGAGTCCTAGAGATGAGATAATGACTTTTACACAAACAGCGTGAGCAAACGTGAATTTACATCTCAGGAAGTTGGGAGGTTTGACTTTCCACGTGGGGACCCCTCTTTATGCTCGTCTTACAACCTGTCTTTCCTTTCTCTTATGCAGAAAGACATTTTGGAAGCTCGTGCACCTTCTGAATGGAGCCAGAACAAATAGGGTCTTCATCTGCTCCACCAAGGGCAGGCCATCGGCAGTCAGCAGTGAAATAACTTTTTTTCTGGCCGCCTTCGTTCTTGATTTCCTTCTGACAGGCTGAGCTGCAACGAGTTTCCATCAGAGCACAGGGTGTCCTTTGCCTGCTGTGGAAGCACGCAGCTCCACAGGCTTCTGAGCAGGACTTGGGCTGTTGTGAAGGTGTTTGAAGATACAATCAAGGTATTACATATCTCTTTTCCTCATATTTGATGAGACAATCCCCCCCACAGGATTTTTTCTTCCAGAATATCCACAGAGAAGAAGAGAAAATAAAGTCTCTAATGCGCACTGGTCCCAATTCTGATGTCGTCCAGTCCTGTTAATTCTGTCAGAGGGAGAGAAATCTTAAGATTTATGTGTTTTGTTTCAGTACAGAGCATGAGTTAATTGATGGAAAACTGGAGTTGCTTAAAAGCAGAAAAAAACACGTTAAAACAACCCTAAAACACCCCTTGCATCCAACCCTGTGAACCCAAATTGAGCAGCCTAAAGCACCTAAGAACTGTAGTAAGTACTCGTGTATCTACAGAAAGACTCATGCCCTAGGTCCTCTGCTGAAGTATTTGAGGTGTTACAATGAGAAACCACCAGTAACAAACAGCACTTTAAACATCCTAAATTACATTCTGTGAGGTCTCAGCTTGCCAAATGCCTGAATGAAAAAGGATGTGAAAGATGGGCTCTACTTCATTCTAATTCAACCCAGATTCTGGGATTATCTGTTAAAAATAGGACATTTTCTATTCTCTAATAATAATAATTTTCCATAGACAGCTGTTGATGTGCCCATAGGTTCACAATAGCTCTTTTTTGCAGTGGATTATAATAACAATTTCTTCAACTATGTCTTTCAATTCAGAGCTGTACAAGCTATTCACAGTGAACACTTTAATCAGTGAATTTCAGCTTTTATTCTGCCTGTAAATTGTTACGAACGTTAAACGCAGATATTTGATATAAATAAACTTTGCCCCGCCGGTTTGTTCACAACATGTTTTTGCTGCGGTGTTTCAATATTCATTATTACCATTGCACAACTGGTCACCTTGGTTGACCAGTGGTGTTTGTTCAGGGAAAGAAGCAGTAACCGAGAGGAAATCCATGTCGTGGAGCCGTGATGGTCCGATGGATAAGGTGTGCGCAGTTAAGTTAGGAGGAGCGAGATCACAAGACTAAAGAGGTATTTTCGGACTATTTTAATATTTCCTTTACAGTTCCCTTGACTCAGACCTTGCCTGTAACATCGCTATGAGAACAAAGAGGCCACTTGAACATTATAGGCTGAGGTCAAATTGAAAATTAATGATCTCTTATCACATTCAGACAAAGCTCCAGCTGCAAAGGGTGGGGTTGGGTGCTTTTCTGGTTTATTTAATTGCCACTGAATCAGGGCTCTGGACAGGGCTTGCCTAGTCAGAGCTGCAAAAGATGAGCTCACATGCCATTTTCTGAGTCCCTTAGCTGTGCCCGCGCCAGAGCCTGGCCTGGCAATCCTTTCCGTGGCTGGTGTCTTCGGTGAGAGCAAAACGGAGTGCAAGTTTAATATCTTAATGAAACAAATGTCAGGCATTTGTTTTATATGAATAAAACATCTTTGGCATAAACCTTGGTGAAAAACAAATTCCAAAAAGGTTGTAAATCAGAATTCAGCTTTCAATGCGCTAAAATGTGTGTGTGAAAAATCATGCTGAAGAGCCAGCTCTGTCTAAACTAAATCATTTGGCAATGTCCCGTCAGCGCAGGAGAAAATGGATGTAATGTGCACATATGCACAAGGAGTGACTCAGAATGATGTACAAGTGTTACTGTATCCAGTCCAAAAGAAATACCTGGAAGTCAGGAAATAAGGCTCCGCAGATCAGCAGATTTGTCTGAGGATAGATGTTCTGGTTTTGAAACTCGTTTTTTTCCCCAGAGTGCCGTCAAGATGTCTCATGCGAACAAATACAGTCTGGGTCAACCGATATCTCTGGGACTATTGCACAAACTGTAGGTTTTTTTGGTATTTATGGGAGAAGAGTTTCAGGAAAAAAACATGACTGCTAGCAGCTTAAGGACTGAATAGTAGATTGATATCTGTAGCTCCTGGAGCAAGACCTGCAGCCTAAACACACACCCCTTAATCTATATGTAAGTCCAGGCATTTCCTTAAGTAGTCACGACAGTTTAATTGCCTATGAATATTCATATAAATGAGTTTTGTTTGTAAGAAGGGCAGCAATCCTGAATACTTCTACCAATCTGTATTCAAGCGGAGAAATCATCTGAAGTCTCTGGTTTCCTGTTTATAAGAGTTTGGGCTGCCCAGACAAAACACAGCAGCAGGAACAATAGCACAGGGCTTGGATGACTCCTACGGCACCTCCGAGGCTGGGTTGTCTTAGCTAAAGGTAACATCACTCCAACTTAGTCTCATAGTGTTGGAGCTGGTGACTTCAAAATGATCTGGTGTGTATTTGTAAAGTCAGTGCTCAAATACATAATGAAATGGCACCATAGAATGATAGAATCATAGAAAGGTTTGGGTTGGAAGGGACCTTTAAAAGTCATCTCGTCCAACTCCCTCTGCAGTGAGCAGGGACATCTTCCACTAGTTCAGGTTGCTCAGAGTCCCGTCCAACCTGACCTCGAATGTTTCCAGGGATGAGGCATCTACCACCTCTCTGGGCAACCTGTGCCAGTGTCTCACCACCCTCATCGTAAAAAATTTCTTCCTTATATCTAGTCTGAATCTACCGTCCTTTAATTTAAAACCATCACCCCTTGTCCTATCGCTACAGGCCCAACTAAAAAGTCTGTCCCCGTCTTTCTTATTGGCCCCCTTTAAGTACTGAAAGGCCCCACCTTTACCCATCCCATTAGCATACTCTATTTTACTGTTAATATACACAAATTGAAAACACGACCTTGGGCCAGCTACTGTTAGGCTATCTGTCCTTGAGGGGGTTTGTTGGGGCAGCCTGCCCTTTGGAAACCTTCCAGAAGGGAAGAACATATTTTCCCAAAGACAGCGTTGGGTCATTGTGTTCGTTTGCTGGAAAGAAGTCCAGGTCTGTCAGGTACAGTGATTGAGGTTTCTTGGAAAACTCTGATGAGGAGGTCTGTGATGAGAAGACAGAAAAATGATGGAGGCCCTTGCCAGAATAACAGATCAGATATAGCTCTCTTGGTCACCATGGTGAAGTAGGAATCCAGCTCAAACAGAGCAACAGACTGTCTCCCGCTATCTAGACCGTGATGCTCTGGTTCATCCTACTGAAGGGCACCTGTGAGACAGCGCTGAGCACCGCTCATGAACTATTACATAGTAGGTCGCAGTGTTGACAAATGTTTTCAATTTTTTTCTGAAGTGCCACTCAGATCTGGCTTTCTCATGTTCTTCCCTGCTGCCACCCCAAAGTAAACAGTGCGGGGTCGTACAGGAGCCGCTCTCCCTCTCCCCCAAAATGGTATTGCTGGGGATCTGAGGATGACTAATCTCGCCAGTTTACAGTCTTCTAGCTGTTTGAATCCTGACATAATTTAGATGACAGGGTTCAGGAGACTAGAGAATTAACGTGTTGCCAAGCTACTAAGGAAAATTTTAAAAAAGACTTTTCATGAGGTGTTTGGTAATTTCCCTCCCTGCCTGTACCATCGCAGCCTGTAGTTCTGCTACCCTGCTCTTCCCTTACAAGAAACACCAAATGTGTTCACCTTACCCATCTGAGGCCTGAGAGCAATTTCCAAGATGCCCATGAGAAGATAATGAAGAGGAAGGAAGCAGAGTTAGTAGTTTAATCATGCTCTGGACTGACTAGCCTTTAGACAACGGTGTTGGTATGGGAGATTTCCTATAGAAATTCCCACTTGGGCATCTAGTCCCTTCTCCTTACCTGTAGCATATGTATATAAAAAAATATAACCCTCATATATATATATCTCTCTATATACAGAAAAAAGACTGTATGTTTGCCATCTGCCTTCATAACTGTCCAGTGAGCACGCAAATTATCCTTTGAAAAATCCTTTTGCAGTTATATACCACTTATTTCAGCCTGCATTTGAGCCCATTAAATAAATCAGAGAAGATACTCACAATTCTAGAAGTCCTTTTAATCACAAGATAGATATAGGCATAAAATGGTCGTCTGTCTATAAACTGAAGCTGAAGAAGTTATATCAGAAATGAGGTGTAAATTTTTAACATGGCACATAATTTAGCAGTTAGAACAATTTAACATTTGGATACTACACATGGGATGTGGGATAATTTTTGTCACTTGAAGTCTTTGAAATTGGAAAACTTCCTAGAAGATGTGTTCTAGCTCAACCACAAGTGACTGAGCTGCAGACTCAAGAACTCAAAATTGAGGTAGACTGAGTAAATGTAAATGATCGGCCTGACACGGGATAGTAAGCTGGAGAACTGTGATGGCCTTGAAATCTATGAAAACACTTTGTCTTTCCTGCACGGCATTTCGAAAGGAGCTGTCACAGCACAATCAATTAAGATAAGATGAAAAAGGTGCAGCAAATAAAACTGCAGTCAATTAAAGATTGAAGGTGGAAGATGCACATACCTGACAGAAGATGGGGTGATTTGTAGCAATTAAACGAAACGGTCCTGATAAATTAAATAACAAATCACATTCCAAATTCGATAAAAATTTCATATTTTAGATACAACATGAGAAGAAAAAGAATTCAAGTAGCTGTGGAAGAACATAAGTACCCATTTTGAAAATATATTCAGCCAAACAGCTGTCATAGTAACCTTTGCAAATAAAAGTGTCTAAGAGGATCTTAGTGGAGAATATAACCTTAAGTGGTGTATTTCTTCAGAAATCTGGCACCATTACCCATCTCAAACTGGAAAGGTTTGACAAGAATCGGAAAATTCAGCTGAGCCAACCTAGCAGGTGTGAGGGAAAGGAAGGTTTCAAAGCAAAGCCCATGGTGGTTTTCAATGTTGTGCCCTTTTGGAGCTCCTTGCTATGGGTTTGACCTAATGGCAGCTCTTTGGTACCAGCCAGTGGATTAGCAGGTGATTTTTTGAGTCATTTCTGGAAAAAATGTCACATGGCTGTTTGTGGAGTTGGTGGAACAAGATCTTTGCTAGATTATGCTCGTCTTTTTTTTTTTCATGTTAAACTAGAGAGTGTTTTGTAAATGATCACGTTATTAGCGCAGAATATATTACCAAGTAATGTGGAAGCACGGTCACATCAATTTGCAGAATATGTAGAGGGGATACAGTCAATTTAAGTTGAAAAGCAACTTTCGCTACACTGTCATGTTTAAAAGCTAAAAACGAGCCTCTTCTTGTCTCCATCTGTGCATGGGAATGAAGAGGCAGAAAAATCTGCCTCTCTCTAGCGAACTAGTCCAACTGCTGCCTAGTGGTATTGGTATTAGTAAATGGAAAACTTGTTGCAGTAGGAATCAGCAAGATGCTGTCTGTGATGGTTTTTTGGGCTAATTTCACGTAACCGTTCTGACAGGTGCTGTTGGAAGCAGAGGTCGGTGGATTCTGATCACACAAGATGCTTCTGAAATTAATAAACATCAATTAACGTCGATACCCAAAGCTGAGAAAAGGCAGGCGCTTTTCCCTCAGCACCTTTCTGTGGCAGTAAGGAAATTCTGCAAAATGTGTGTTTACATCTAAAACAAGGAAAACGATTAAGGGGAAAGGAAAATAATGTTTCTTATGGAAAATACCGCAGGAAGGCATTGACACAAATAGGAAAGAAATACTCACATTCACAATATCGTGTTTCAGTCACATCCAACAGAGGAGTATCCTCTCTGCATGCGGGTCCCTGGCAATGACTGGCAATGACTTCTTTACTATTTATTTTTTGCCCTGTCTCTGGTCTCAATACTGGTATTACATCTTTACTTTTAACTGTAATAGGAACTCTAGGCCCTTACCTGGTTGCAAGGCTAGAGCTTCTCTATCATAGTCCTGACCTCTCACCCTATACTACTTGGTCTTCACAGAATCACAGAATCAATGAGGTTGAAAGAGCCCTCTGGGATCATCGAGTCCAACCATTGCCCTGACACCACCATGTCAACTAGACCATGGCACTAAGTCCCATGTCCAGTCTTTTTTTAAACACCTCCAGAGATGGTGACTCCACCACCTGCCTGGGCAGCCCCTTCCAATGGCTAATGACCCTTGCTGAGAAAAAATTCTTCCTAATGTCCAGCCTGAACCTCCCCTGGCAAAGCTTGAGGCTGTGTCTTGTTCTCACCAGCGTTCATTTTGCCTTATTTTAAGCTGTTGCATAGAGATTTTCTATGGCATAGAAAACT
Source organism: Nyctibius grandis (assembly GCF_013368605.1). Classification (NCBI taxonomy): domain Eukaryota; kingdom Metazoa; phylum Chordata; class Aves; order Nyctibiiformes; family Nyctibiidae; genus Nyctibius; species Nyctibius grandis. The sequence goes on from NC_090666.1 coordinate 39,780,050, forward strand.
CCTGAGCAATGGCTTTTACTTTGGCATAAGGTACAGTTCCTTTTTCTCTTCTTTATACTCTGCCAGAAGCAGCAAACATTGATCATTGCAATTTCTCCCAGTGAATTTTTACTACGGTTCTATTACACTTTGCTCTGTTGATAAAAATAACCGCATTTCACTGCTTCTGTAACCTGAACTGCAAAGAATATCTTAATGTTAACCGTCATCACACCAGGATAATGGGCAATTAGTTTTTGAGTATGGTTTGACTCATTCTCTCTCTCTTATCATCTTTATTAAACTATGGCAGAGAAATCCTTCCCGGATCTTCAGTGCTGTTGCTGGCTTATTTAAGTCTTCTCTTCCTTGTACATAAAATCCTGTATATTCTAGTACGGGTGAGTTCAGCTTTGTCATTTTAAAAGGATTTCTTGTTTTAAACTTACTTTTTCTTGAAACCTGGCCTCACATTTCGTTCATCATTGGCTGTAAAAAAGCAGCCAGGTTGGAAGGAAATTAATATAGAAGTTAGAAGTAATTAAAACTCAGAGTTGGCTGGACACTTCTGAAAAGTGCAGATGACTACCTGTGTCCACATATGCGGTGCATTTGTCTAAGTTACTCGTGTGTGAAAAGCAAGGAACGGAACAGGAGCTACTCTTGCTGCCATAACTACAGCAGATGCTGCTCGATGCCTGCTGTAATACAGAAATATGCTCTCGTGCTTTTACAGCAGCCTTGTCAGCCCTTTTTGTCCTATCTCTTGTGCCCTTGATTTCAGACCTCTGACCTTGCATTTCCTATGGCATCCTATAATTAATAAATAAATAGGTGAGTAGGTGATCATGTGAGACTCCAAGTTATTTACTAGAGAAGAAGATACTGGAGAAGACGCTGCTCAGAGATGCTCCATAGTTGGCAGTTTAAAATTCTCTATTTCTCTCTGATTTTAATTAATAGACTTGCATTTAAGATGAAATGTATTCAATTTGTGCACAGTGCAGAGAATGTCACACTACAAGATCAGTTATATACATAGCAATACAATTATCATCCTCTGCTGACAAATGTACCGTGATATTGATAAAAAAGCAATAACTTCAATGTACATGTCAAAATCAGCCCCGATAGCTTATTACAGATTGTTAAATGAACATAAATATCTAATGTTCAGCCTGTAATGTTCCTGCGTACCATGGCAGATGAAGGTATAGGTCGAAGAATTAATTTAAAACACAATACCAAGTCTCTGATATTCACTGAGTCTAAGCTATATCTCTTTGCAAGCATCCATGAAAGGCTGGGGGGCTGGTTCCCCACCCCAGGGCTGAGCTGCAGAGAACTGATGATGTTCAGCTAGTTAAACCTCTTTAAGTGTCCCTGAGATCTTCTGGTTCCGGCCACAATCCGCCAGCTTATCCGTAATCACCTTTCCATGTTTCCAAGAAGAGAGCAGCACGATGGGGCAGGCTTTCCCAGCGGCAATGTGGGCCGTAGGCTGGTCAGTCCGAGTCTTTTATGAAAAACTCTCTATCACATGAACACATTTGCTGATTATTATGTATTTTCTAAAGGAAAGGGAAATGGGGGGCACAGCCTCCGATAGATCCCGTTTCCTCCTTCATTCATCAGCTTTCTCACCCATATTTAGAAACATAAGGAAGCAAGTTATGAATAATCTATTTTGGAGACATCCTAGATTAAAATAAACCCATTTCTTCAGCTGTGGAGCTGGTGAGGATGTCGAAAGGCACAGGGCTGAGGCACAGGCGGTGATGAGCCTGAGAACCTCGGGCATCCCCCTGGGCATGGGCACGGCAGCATCCAGCGAGCTGCGAGGAGGCCGGGCAGAGTCAACCCCTTCTCTTCTTCCTCACGAGGACACGATCACAACGGCCCCGTGTGAGGGCTTGTGCAGCAGAAGGGGGTTTTCCACCCATGTCAGGAGAAGAGAGACCAATGCTCTTGGTTTCCTTCCAAGTGACTTATACCTCTGCTTTGTGGCGAGGAAATGAAAGGTGCATTCAGTGATGGCAGCAGCGGGATGTACTTTGGGGCTAGGGTTTTTCTAAGGTCATCAGCTGCATGGTATCTTCACATAGCGCTTTCAACTGATTACTACTTTTTAGTGTTTTCCTGTTGGTCCTTTTTTCTTTCTTTATGTTTTTGGCCCTTTCTGCTAGACTTTTCCAATGAAAAATACCCACTGCAAAGAGTTTGCTCACTTACTGTTTCTAGAGGCCCAGTAAGATCTAGTACCAGCATCACCTTCCTTAGAAGGACATGGATGAAACTCATCCAGGTTCCTTCAGAAGGAAAATTCCCACCTTTTTATTCTGATGTGGCAGAGGGACACCCAAGAGATAAGTATTGCATCTTCAATAACCCCTTATGGATTTCAGCTGACTTGATATTCAAGTCCCCACATAGAAGAAATTTGTTTCACTGATAAATACTTTCCTATGTAACAGTACAAGTCCAAGTTCTCAAAAAAAAATTGATTTCATTGTGAAAAGGAAAATAAAGTTGGCTTGCAGCAACGTAATCATCCTCCTTTGCGATGCCACAACTCAGGAAGGTTGTGTTACATCTGTTCAACAGTGAAAGTCCACCAAAAATGTGGCAACTATGATCTGATGTGCAGGTAATGGAAACTATTGTGCCATATTAAAGCTGAGATACAAAACCAAGGACATGGCTATATGTAAATGGCAAAATACTGTGGCATTTTTCATAGCAGTTGTGTGCAATATTGTCACCGATTTCATATTTTAAAAACAACTACACCCTAGGTACTTATATTTTTCATCCTCACTCAGTTGTACCTTGCCTCATTTCTTTTATTGAATTATAATACCATATAGTGTTAAATGCTGATATTTGTCCTACTGCAGTTAAAAGCAAAGCTGTCACCGAGTGCCACGCGGCCCTTTAGCAGTTTCCCTGTTTCACTTTAGAGGCATCAGCTTTTAAGTGTATTGACTGGACACACACGTAAAGCGCTCTGGGCTGGAATCCCATACATCCCCTACTATGACTCAACTGCCCTATATTTGCAACCTTTATTTTGTCAGATAAAAGTAAAAAAATCATCATAGTGCAGACCAACTCGCTGCTAATTGTAGTCTCTGAAGAAAATTAAGATGCTATAATACACCCTTAGAGTCTCTACAATTCCTATTAGGCACCCAGATATGTTTCCATCATTAATAGTTCCTTTAGTCCAGATTAAAAATAGCTATTAAGAGCTCTGAGTAGATGATACAGCAGTATGAAATAGCATCACACCTGTCTCCATGTTGCAGCTTCCCAAGTGTAAGCAGGAGTCAAAATTTCCCTCCTCATTAAATAAAAACACTGATAGATAGTACATCACTTGGCATCTCCAAAGTGATATACCTAAGACGTGCCATCTGCTACGAAGTTGCAAAAACATAGCCTGAGAAAAGTGGGACATCAAGGTGGAGCTTAATTTTCTTTAGTCAGTTTTCTGTCTATCCTGGACTCGAGCGGGGATGGTGCAGGCATGTGATGCCTGAAACAGTAACGGCACAGAAAAACAGTATGGGTGCATGACTATGAGTGACTAAGGTGGCCATAAATCCCAGCTTTCCTACTTGCTGGGGAAGTAGGACAGAGAGAGCACCACAGAAATGAGCAGACACCCAACACCCTTCCTTTCTGTGCATCACTAGATTCAGACCTGGGTTTCAGGCTGAGAAATCAAAGTCAATTAAAAAAAGATGCCTTTCCAGCTGCATTTTTTGGGCACCTTCCTTCAGCATTCTGAGCACTGTGAGTCTCAGTCGGGTCCCTGAGAGCTGGAGACAGAAACACAGGAACATTCCCATCTGCTCACAGACAGCCTTAGTCTTTCAGACACCCAGCAGTCCAGCTGGAGACACCGCTCTGCTCAGGTTGCCAAACAAATAGACAATTGGATAAAATCTGGGGGCAGAAAAAGCGGGTCCGTTTGAAGTAACAAGGTCATCCTAGTTCAGCAACATGATTTCCAGCTCATAAGCCAGGGATGAAGCAGCGGGTCTGGCTGCACCAGCCACCACCACACACTTCCAGGCAGTGCTACCTGCATCCCTTCTGAAGGCCACCCATCTTCCTTCCAACACAGTTATTCAAATAAAAGACCTCTGGCGTAACATTCATAGCTCTCCACTTTAGCACGCCCATCTGCTCAGAAAAAGCATCTCCGTGACGTGCTGGTGGTTACACAACAGACAGTCACCTGGGCTCCTCAGGAGTTAAAGAGAATCCCAGTCCTTTACATTTCAGAATCCTGCAAGCACAAAAAAAAGCCTCCACAGCTTACAGCATCCTGGTCCTCAAAGCCACCACTGCACCAAGACCTCCCCGTAGTGCTGCAGGAGCTGATGGGAAGCATGCAATCCCTACCCCTTCTTTCTGCATGGCTCAGCTGGGTTTTCTGAACTCTTCCCACGCACGAACGTAGCAAATACGCTGCTTTCTCCTCCCTGCTTTTCTCCAGGCCTAAGGCAAAGGCTGCTGGGGAGACCACCTGGGTTAAATTAGCACAATTAAACAGCGTTAAGCAGGTCTAGGAAATGCAATACTGTTGTCTGCATCACAGAAGGCAGGGTACGTGGCTGTCAAATTACTGTCCGGGAACAGGAGGATGACCCTCGCCCACGTGCTGCCGCTGCGTGTAAAGCTCCGTCTCCTCATCTAAAGCAAATGCCCGTTAATGTGCTGCCCCTTTGCACCTTACACATTTTTTAATTAAAGAACAGGTATGCAGGGGAGCTTTTCATCTGCCCACCTCCAGGACGTGGCATTGATCTCCAGCAGCTGAAATCAGGGAATTTCTGCTGCTCGCCATGCAAGGATGGGTAGGATCAGGGTCATCATGTGGTAGATAAAGGCTTGCCAGTGGTGGTCACTGTCTCCTAATTATATGAGAAGTGGCTTTTTAATATTGGCATCCTTTCTCCATAGGTAGGAGGATTTGATGGGGTTGGGTGTAAGTCCACGTAACACTGGAGGGAACCCACAGGGCAGGGCTGAACTCCTCCTTCCCCATCCTCAGGTCTCAGGGGCACGTGGGCCGTGTGAGATGGGAAGCTATTGAATTGGTCCTCTTGGGCCTTCCTCTCTTATCTTTGAGGGGGGATAAATGAATCATGAAGCACAGCGTTTAAGCTCAGCAGTAGCCAGTATTCCAGGTTTTCAACACATGGAGAAGATGGGGACTCTTAGCAGAGCTCCCTTTCTAGCATCTGCAAAGCCAGAGGAGAAAGAGAGTGCAAGAAAACATGCAAGCAGCGGTAGTGGAGAAAAAATAAGCATGTTTTTCCATTTTACTAACCCAGAATATTACTTGTAATGATTTCTTTTTAAGCCTGACTATCCCTTTAAGAAAGGCTAGAAACACTCTTCAGAGATTTGTAATGAAATAACATTATTTATCAGTATTAAATATAGATAAACAAAAATGAGAAACAGACTTAATTGAAACCCTCTGTGAAATCTGGCTAATCAGTTTTCACTTCCAGGAGGCTTTAACTTATGTTATTTAATTTATTATTTATCTGTTCTATTTTGATTTTGTTTCTCAGCCCCAGTGCTGGGGCTTTGGGCACTTGAGAAACACTTAGTGAGAGGTTGGAAGTATTGTCCTGACTTCAGCTGGGCCGATACTTCACCCGTGTTTGAATCTTGCTAAGGATTTGATAAGCTTAATGATCGTACAAGAGTTCTTCTAGCTTCACTAGTGACACTAATCTTTAATCCAGGCACGTTATAGTGTATGTCCTGACCACCAAAGTGCTTTTTCTTTTGGACCCCGTTTTACCTCCACCCCATGCAAACACGTTGCCATTTCACTTTATTTCTTTAATTTATAGGCATCAAAGTTGCTGAATCAGGAAACTGAGGTTATAGCTGTTGAAGAAACGAATCCCACATTGTGACAAACTGCTTTTTCGGCAGATTTTCTTGTGTTCCTCATTCTGAGTCACTGTCACACATTTTAAAGGCCAGAGTCACATATGAAGCTCTTGATGGTGAGAGCTGTGCCCTTTCTTGTGGTTTCTGCAGGCAGACGATTGCCATCCTGTGTCGCTACTGGTTGCCTCTACCTAATGATGCTTGATTCTCATTGCAGTACTTCCTGTGTCACTGGAGCGTGTGACGCTGCCGACCAGGACTGGAAGTGAAGTGGTTAAATTTGACTATGTTAATTAGATTCTAATTAGCCCGACAATGCTACTCATCTCTGCTGAAGCGTAGCTGGCTGGGATTCCACCTCTTTATGGGGAGGGATAGGAGAATTTGGGGGAAGAAGTAAAATTCAAGAAGTTGGGTAACAAACAGATTAAAACTGGGTAGAACAGACTAAACTTTGTGTGTTTAGCTATGGTGGTGCTTCCTCAAAAGTCAAAACTGTGAAAGGTCTGTGCCATTCAGGGTGGTGGCCAGGGAAAGTAGAGCATCGTCGTCTCTTTAAACGAAGATGCACTGCTGGATCTATCCATTTAGACAAGAATTTTCTGGCCCCCAAAACCATGACCTGCAGTTGTATGCACAAATTTATCCTCACAATATACCTTTGAGATAAGTTGGTTTATCCCCATTTTGAAGGCTGAGGGGACTAAAGCCCGAAGTGATTAAACAATTTGTCCAAAAATCACATTGGAAAATCCTGGCAGAAGCAGAGTTTCCACATTGCTCCTCTCCAGCTTGACACAGGAACCTTACAATACTTATGGAATTATTAAAATGTTAAATTGAGTTGAAATGAAAGGCTGTGTCCAGAGCTGGAGTCATCATTTGGATTATTCACTCTGTTCTTTGAAAAATACACAAATGCGGCAGTATTATGAATGCAATTACAGCCAATGGAGAGTTCTCAAATGAAGGGCAAATCAAAAGGAAACCATCTATGTTTTATATTTCTGTGGTCTCTTCCATCTCAACAGTGGTAGAGAGCATGGCTGCGCATACATATCTGAAACATATGTTGGTTTTTGTGCTTGTCAGCTAGTTGGGCTCGGGGGGAATTCTCCCACAGCAGTTATGCTGAGATAGAGCAAGAAAGAGGGTGAACAACTTGTGGGCTTTAAGATCTTCTGTTCCTCCTCAAGATGCAAGCCCTTGTCCTCTTCCACCCACCCTCATCCTCCTTTCACACCCGGGATTTCCATCCTTTTCCTCACCAAGAGCAAATTGTTCAGGATGGAGGGAGATGGGCACAGATGTGACCACCTGTGCCATATGCCTTTCTTCTTGTGGGCTTTTAAAAAGGCACTTCATATTTTTAAAAGTAGGAGGAAGAGACAGTGGCCTTTGGTGTTGCTCAGCACTGACACAGCTGGAGCTGGCTGGGGGTCGTGGGGTGTTATTTTTTACAGGTTGGCAACCAGACGCTTGTTGCAATGATATACTTTTTTTTTTTTCCAAGAGATCGCCTGAGTGTAGATGTGCCAACACGGGTTCCGGTTTTACCACAGCTAATTCTCTTATTTCAAAGAGAGGAAATATCCTCGGACAAATCTGCTTTGTCAAGGTTGAAAACGTTCCACACCACAGATGGTGACCATAAGGTGCAAGTGAGTTTTCAGCTGAACCGGTGACACCCTACCCATTTGCTTCACTGCTAAAGATTTTAAAACTAGTTTTTGTTATGAGAAGCTGAGCAAGATACTTCTCTCCAAATGTCTCTTCCTCCTGTTAGCTCCCCACTTCCATATTCATGGCACTCCTGCTGCTACTAGCACTACCATGCGTAGCACCTACTGCAAATTGTCCAGTTCCTGTTGTTAGGATGGCAGTTCCCTTTGGTTTTTGAAAAATTCATTAAGCGAGGGGGCGGAAGGGGCAGCAGAGTCCTGTTATGGTCCAGCACCCTATGGTAGGAGATGGGTTTTTTCCCAGGTGTGCTCCTACACCGTGGTTTGCTGGGGTTGTAACCAGATGAGCACCTCTACCTTTATGCAAAAGCAACTGGTTGCATTTAGATGATCTGCTGTGTTGCAGCACAAAAAAAATTCTGCCTGCAGGGATGTTGTTGTGGGGAGTTCCCCAGCAATGCTTTGGGGATTTTCAAGCCCTTCTAACACTGTGTGAGATTTTTCATCTGGACTCAACAGAGCCTCGACAGGAGTGGTGATGGCAGCTTACAATAATTGGTACCATGCTCTTCTGATTCCTCTTAACTGAGGGGTTTTATGGTAATACAAGAGAACCCACCTGTGGTTGGTGGCCCCAGCAGCTGTATCTAATTTTTCACTTTTGTAAATTCCCCAATTTTGTTGTGATGCCTCTGTTACTGTCTTGCAGTGCAGTCATCGGTCCTCACTTCTCTTTTCTCCCTGACTAATTCCTCCCACAAAGAAAAATCAAGTTTAAGGGGGGGTTATAAAGGTTGGCTTGCTCCAGATACAACAACAAAAAATGCAGTCTAAAAGGAAACCTGATTCTGTCTCTGGAAACTAAAACAGAAAGTAAAAGTGAGCGTCTAGGTCTTCCCTCCCCAAGGGGCTCGCCTTCCTTTTCCTTGGATTTCTTAAACTGACTGACTTCAGGAGAGGTTCGTTAGCAGAAGGGCAGCAGGCTGGGGACATAAATTACTTCGACTCTGTAAGGAAGTGGTGTTAAGTATTAAATGTGCTTTGGGGCAGCTCCTGCAATTTCTCACCCTCCTCATTTGTGGTACATCTTTTTAGAGTGAAAAGCTATATATACATCATGTCTGCGTAGTTCACGCTCCCTCTTTATCTCGTTTTGGGGCTAAACTCAATATAAGGAGGTGTAGATCCCTGGATTCGAGCTGCTACATGGCTCCCGCAAAGAGAATCCCAGTACAAATGGGTGCTCCTCACCTCCCTCCCTGTTATCCTAACACCAGTCCTAGCTATTTCTTCACCTCTGACATGTCTCTATACCACCATTTCCCCTTCCCTCTGCTGTGCCTCCAGACCACGTACCCCTTTCCCTGCTTTGCTCCATCTCCCTTCGGCTTCTCCTCTCACCAGTGGCATTCCCATCCCAGCACATCATAAGCTCTCCATCTACCTCCTCCCCTGCCACTTTCCAACACAGCTCCAACCCGTAGCTGCTCTCTCCTGGATCCCATAACATCCCTTGTGTTGACTGCGTAGAGCATAAGCTGTTTGACTTCTCTTTCAAGACCTACCATGACACTGCCCTTCTTTACCTCTCATATTCATTTATCTGATGCCTTTGCATTCAGTTTCCAAGCTCTCTCTCCAAACTTTCTCTGCTCTGCCTCTCAAATCTATCCTTCATTACTGTGCTTGCAAAAGACTTGACAATAATTTGGTCATACCTATCACACTGACCTCTGTCTCATTATCTTCTTAGGTCACTTACTCTGGTTTTATCTAGTGTTCAGCTTTATCACAGTATCTCAACATGCACCTGAGGGTTTTGGAAGCTGTATGAGTTATGCTGTTATGGAAAGAGCATGAATGAAAATAAGAATCACCAGATGTTCAGAAGCAGCCCATAATACTGAAGCTGGGCCTGACTCTACAGATCTTTTTTCTGCTGCCTTCAGTGGGAGCAAGACTGAAACCAGCAGTATTTTTCTCCCCAGTGCTGCTGTAAATTATAGCAGCCCCACTTGAGTCCTCTGCTCGTCAAATGCCCTGTTCTTGCCAGATCAATGGCAAATTTTTAGCTCTTTTGTACCCCACCTTCTTCAAGCCCATAGACACAATCTGGTTAGTGAAAAAAAGAAAGATGGTCTCCATGCATACTCAAAATAACCATATATCTACATTCAGCCCACACCTGGGGCTAAACAATAACAGTTGCTCTCTCACCCAATGTCCCTTCCCCGACCGAGGAAGGGAATTGGGAAAAGGAGGGAGACTCATGGGTTAAAATTAAACCAATTTAACAAAATAAATAAACCAATATAAATGATAATACAAAACACACAAAAGTATACTTAGCTACAGGTTGCAGCAAGTTGCTCCAGGAATAGCAATCCTTGGGAACAAGAAACAAAGAGACTAGAAGAAAGGAGAGCAAAACCCCCCCAAGACCTCGCTTTTATAGTGAGCTTGATGTTAATGATACAGAACACACCTGTGGGCCAGCCTGGGGCAGCTGCCCTGGGTTTAACTGCTAAATGCCCTGATCACCATGGCTGGCCACAAACTGAAACAAAATCCCAGTGAAACCAGGACACCATATTAACATAAACTGTGAAAGTATTGTAAATAGATGCTTCCACTGCTTGAGGAGACATGCAAACTCTTTGCCATTCCTTATACAGCATGTAATTTAAATATTTTAAAACCTGAGATAAATTACTGATAATAAAATTCAACAGTGTAATACTTCTTTGAATATTTTAAATCAGATATAAATTGTTCAATGAAGTTGATCTAGTCTTAGCGTACTTTTCAAGAGATTTAATAGTGCATGATTTAAATGTATGATACCGTTCTGGTATATTGTATGGCATATTACATAGATTTAATTAGTCCTGGTTGGGATGAAGGTTTCATAGCTCAGTATCTCTGTACTTTGACAGATACATCTGCTGGTCAGCAACAGTTTCTGTATGCAGTGTCTGATGATCCTAATGTGAAGGAAGCTTAATTTCTATATAGCGATTGTTATATATAGTCCGTATTAAGCACCCTCTTCCAACATATATTTGTGACCATTTTCAGGATACTTTTACAGGGGGGAGAGAATTAAATCTATATCCAATATATATTACTAAAAACAATGTTAGTGCCATCTTTTGGGCAAGATTTTAAAGCACATAAGTCAAGAAATTTGGTGGTCTAATTCTACAGTAACCATTCTCAAGATCATTTGTACAGCTCATGTTTTCCAAGTGAATATGCTTAAGATAAAAAGCTTTATGACACTTCTGCAGTGATGTTGTGTAGGGCTGCAGAGCAGTCAGACAGTATTTAAAAGCAGGACTTTTTAATAGTGTGTAGTGGTGTCACTACTTCCAGCTTCTGACTCATCAGTAACTATTGCATCTTTCTCAAGTGGAGGATTTTTCCAGTAACTTCATGTTCTGAATGAGTTTCTAGTGAAACGCTGAACCAGTGTTAACTCTGAGTAAAACAACAGCTTTGATAGCATCTACGTTCATTCACTTTTTCTCCTTCCATCACATATTCTTCAGCTCATCAGAAACTTATTCCTCTAGACTATTGGTTCTGTTGAATACTGAACAGACCACACATCCCTCAAAAAATATTTTAGCTGTAAAATAGAGCTATGTCTTTAGTTGATGAGATGAAAAAATGGGGATATCCTATAATTTCTAGAGTTGGTCTTAAGACAGTGGGCCATCTAGGAAAAAACAGGATTGGTCCACTAAAACCAGAAGTGATGGTTATCTAGTACGTTAGTTTATTATTGTCTAAAACTTACACCATACGCTTAATACCAACGCACAGAACTTGTTTATTCTGGGTGTAAGAACAACAAGTGACTTCTCAGTTAAGGTTCAATTAGAGATATTATAGCTGTTTTGGATTACATTTTATTGGCTTCAATTAATGTACGTATATTTTTATGTCTGTGTAGCTCAGGAGTCAAACGAACAGCTCAGTCTGTTTATTTAAGAGATTGCATCATCACACATCTGACAAATGCACTCGCTGCATTTACAGCATCATCGCACCGAGTGCATTTATTTGAACTTTCTACCATGTACATGGGATCACACATTCAGATAAACAGAGCTGTGTTTATTTCAGGCTGCAGAACTCCAGATTGTAGATGTATGTCTGGAGCCAGTGGACTGCACATGCACTGTACAGGATTTACAAACCCTTATAGCTGCATTGTTTGTCAACCAGATCTCCAAAGTACGTTGAAGGCTCTTATCTCGTTTAGAGCTGGGTAAAGATATAAAAGGAGATCTTTTCATTATGTGCTTCAAAATAGTATAATATTTGCTGAATACTTTATTGAGTAAAAATATTCAACCATCTTTGTTAAATATTAACATCCATACTCCCATATGACTGGACACGTACACATGAATGTCTTCATTTTTGTCTTTCTTGAACTTACCAACCACTCCATTGACTTCAGTGTTGTCAACCTATGGTTATGATGAGTTGTTCGCTAAGGCTCTGGTTTTACTTCTACTATTCAGGCAAGTAATGTTGCTCATGTGAGTTGAAGTCAGTTGTTCAATGACTTCACTCTTTGCAGATCTGGGCCTAAAGATGTTTCTTAATTTGCAATATGAATGAGCAAACGTATTCTCAACAGGGAAAGTAAAGAACAGCGTTGTGTGGCACGGCAGTGGTCGGTGCTGTGACATTTTAAAGTTGCCATTGTGGTATTGAAGGCCTTGATGATTCAAAGTCTTGAAATCAGATGTTGAGTAATCCCCTGGTGTTACTCATGTGCTTGAGTTGAGTTTAGGTGTAATTTTTTGCATTGCTTTGTAAGAATACTGGAAAAGGCATGTCTGGCCCCAGAACACAGCTCCCTACCTTCAAACTCCCCTGCGTCAAAACACGAAGAACTTCACCAAGAGCTGTGGGTGCTCAGGCTTTGAGTGTTAGACCCAAAGTCCACGCAGGGCTGAAATTGCTAAATGTACCTACATACTGAGATACTTCACCCCTCAAAAAGGAGAAGAACCACGTTGCTTTGGATAAGACCTGCTTTTACACACCAATAAGTCAAATGCATTTAAAAAATATCTTTTTCCTTGCCCTAAGTCAGGCTTCTCTTTCAGTCTTAAATACCTACAAGTGACACCGTACAGGTGACTGATGAATACTTACCACTGCAGGAATCCCACAGAGTAAGTCTGTTCTCCTGTTCCTGAAGCCAGAACAAGAAAAACAAGTGACTTTTGATAATGTCTAGCCCTATATCATGTTGGTAGGATAACAAAGATCCACAAAAACCTAGGTCACATGTGGTGTAGAGCACGGGCACCCACAGAAAGCAGTGTGAACCTTTTCTAGCTGGACATTGGTGAAACCTGACAAATTGCTCTGCATTTCAGAGCGTGAGAAAGCAGGACCAGAGCTCATGCATGTGAAGTCAAGAAAAAAAACCTGAATGTGTCACTGTTGCTTGCATTTTCGCTGCAATAAAGCTTGAGTTAATGAGCTAGGGAGAGCAGCATTTGGCCCAGTGGCAGGAGAGCCACATTCCAGCATGGAGACGTGGTGCGGGTCTGCAGATCCGAGATAATTGGATGTGGGTAACTCATAACTGTCATAGTGTCAACGGTGGGGCAACACGGCAGCAAGCCCCCGCAGTCAACATCCAAGTGCACGGCTCATTTGTCCATTATGACCATTCCAAACTGTTTGAATTAAAGCAAGCTCCGATTTACCTTCCCAAACTGCCAGCACGTGTCCTAACTGCTGTACACCTTTGTTCATCTTTCTGGATGTTCTCTGCCTTGAGCCGTATGTTAACATCTGGATAAAAATAAATGCAAGAATGAATGTCATGTTCCATAACTGCTGGATTTAAGAGGAAAAGTGTGATTTGGTAACATATAATATCCTCTTTGTGTCCACTTTGCACAAGAAAGAATGATTAGGACACAGTATGCAGCCTAGCCAAAAATAAGATCATTTGTATATAAATTATTCTTCCATCAGTTGTACTGAAACAACTCAGGGGTAACATGGCTGACCTGAAAAGTCTTATTATCGGGGTACAAGGGTACACTGAATATCAGAACCCACCTTGTGTGAAGGATAAAGTAAGCAGGCTTGGGTCTGTGGGTAGAAGATCTGGTAAATACCATATGATTTTATACATTGAGACAATACTTATAAACATGTCTTCCTTCTAACTTTAAATATTCTAATTTAAAG
>NC_090666.1:39798869-39821369 GCF_013368605.1 Nyctibius grandis
AAGAGCATGGTGGAGGGTAGGCAAGAAAACCCCAACCGAGAGCGAAGGGCCAGGAAGATGGGGGACCATCACTGGCAGTGCGGGCATGGAAGGAAATCCAACAGGGGAAAAAAAAATGTTTTCAGACCACTGAAAGATCTCAACATCCAGGAAAACTCAAGCTGCTCCTTTATGAACCTGTCACTGCCAGGACGCAAGAGCAGGGAAAGTCAAGCATAAAAAAAAAATTTCACTTTCGTAGCAAAGTTGCTAAGAACGAATACCAGGGAATAAGCTAATTTTTTTTGCCGATCTAGTCACAGCTACCTTCAGGTCCCACTGTGAAAGTTCACATTTAATAAGGTGTGATTAACGCATGCTCGAGGAAGCCAAAAATTGTATGTTATGAACTGAAGGGGAGATCTAGCAGGAAGGAAAATACAGGAGAAACCACAGATAGAATAACCTAAGTGCCAGGGAAATTAGTGGATGCCTGGAAACTGGGACTCAAACTACTTTTCTTTGTATGAGAGTTTCCTAAGCTTGCACACATACAGGGTTTCTTTTTTTTTTCTTTATTTCCCTTTACAATAAAATTGAAAATTCAAGCTTGAGATAGTGAATTATAGCAGTATTGCCTTTGTGATTCATTTCCTAAATATGCATTTCTGCCCATTTAACCTGTTGGTTAAAAATCAAGCTTGAAGAAAACTCTGGGCTTTGAGCTTTCAACCTCCAGCCTTGACCTGGGTGTGCACCAAATCCAGAGCCAGGAGGCGGATACCTGCCTTTCGGAGCACAAGTTTTGCCCCATGGGGAATCCCACAGTCTTAGCTGGGGAGATTTTAGCATGATCAAGTCACTTACTAAAATTAGCTCAAAATCCCAAAGCACTCTCGACCTAAGCACTCCTGAAACCCCAGCGCTGCCAGAAGAAAACCCTCACGGGTGAGGTGGGAGCTTTCCCAACACTAGCGACCACCCAGCTGGATGCACCAGATACCTGCCTGCATCCCTGCTTCATCTCAGCTGTCCTGCTGAGCCCACTCAGAGTAACACGCTACCGTCCCTTTGTATCTCTGTAGTTGCTAATTTTGTTCCTCTTTTGTTCCTCATAGACCTTCTGCTTTACCTTGGCACCTTTTTTTGTGTCCTTCTCCTCACTGAACTTCTGCCCACGCTGTCTCAGTCCCTCCCTCCGTCTTACTTTCCCCTAACATCAGCAAGCCCAGCCTTTGTCTTGTTCTACTTCTCCACAGTGCCACTCCTTCTCCTTTACTTCCAGTTTCCCGGGTTTTTGATGCACACTACATTTGGTGCCCACTACACCCTTCTCACCCCACATTTCGCTCCTTTTCAAGCTGTGATCCATCCAGTTGCCCAGCACTTTTCCTCTCCTCAAAGAGCAGTCAACCACCTCCACTGCTTCTCATCCAGACTTGTCTCCACCCGCCCTTCCCCAAGGCTGGGTGATGTGCTCATCCCTCAGTCCTTGCCTGCTTTGCTCATCCCTTGCACATGGTGTTCGTTCAATGCTGACCTGCTCGTGCTGCCTGGGGCCTCCCCCCAGCCAGCACAGAGGTAGCCTGGCAAGGAATCATCCATATTTTATAAATTAATTTAGAAACAAGAAGATTAAAATACTTCCTATTTTCATATTAATTTATATTATTACTAAAAAGGCTCTACTAGAGCTATTTAGTCTACCACATCCATATCAAGGACTCAGTTTTGATCTGAGGGAACATGACAGCTTGAGCAAAGTTCTTTGTTCAGACACCACACAACATACCTTAGCAGTGCGTAGCGTGCAGCTGTTACAACACTAATTGAAATATGTTTTTAAATGTATCGAGTTTCTGAACATTTGCAGAAGAATCTGTTCTCAAAGTTTCTAAAATTGCATTTCTGTTGAAACAAAACAACAGGAAAAAACTCCAACAGTAAGTATCTCTGGATCTTCCTGGGCTATCTTTGACTGAAAAGCTATGCATTTCCCCTTTGCAGTGGTATAAAAGTCATAAGACATCAGATCATGAGCTGTCACTGGTCCCAGACTAAATATCACCCATAATTTGCCTAAGGCAAGTGGGTCTTTTTTTCTATAGGAGGGGGCCAAACAGAAATCCCACTCTTTGGAGGAAAGAAGGAAACATTTTTGTGACAGTTCGCTTTTATTTTTTAAAGGCAGTTCTTTTGAAGGTGCTTGGGGGTTTGGATGTTAGATGTAGTCCCAATGGAGATGGATTAGCGGCCAGAGCACAGCGAAGCGGTCAAAGGTGCAAGATAAATGCAATTTATATATAATTGCCCAAGCTGCACCTGTTCCATTTTGAATAGGAGACCTTGTCTACAGAACAAATTTCACAAGTGTAGAATATATCCTTTTTCTTTTTTTTAGTTTATTTGAGTGTAAAATGGGGAATTCTAAACTTGTATCAGAGTAAAGCAAGAAAAAATAACCTTTAAATAGCATGTAAATTTTTTATGAATCAAGCTCTAAATAAAGAAAACTCCTGAGCTGGGAATTCAAAATACTAGCCAGAGCACTCTGATTCGCTACCAGGCTCAAGAACAATATTTAGTTTACAGAATCAATCTGGAAATAAAACCAGTGCTTGCATCAGCATGAAAGCTACAAAAATAAAAAAGAGGTCTTAATAAAATATACAGTGGAAAAGGAAAGGATGAAAGCACTAGCACAGCTATGAGGCCCTCGACAGCCCACACAAGTAATAAAATAGAATATGATGTAATATAGAACAACAATGAAAGGATTTAAAATTTCTAGGTAGGATTCTGAAAAACTGTTTCCAGCTTTTGTTGCAGAGCAGGCACGCTGCAAGTTTCCTTGCGAAGCTACGATAGAACTGGTGTGTAGCAGACACGGGCAATGACGACAGCAGAACAAACACTAACCTTCACCTTCCTCCTGAATCAGCCCAATGCGATGCTGATGACCAAGGGGGCTGGATTGCTACCCAGAAACCAGGATATGTCTCCATTTCTAGATGCTCCATTCTGTTTGCTCTCCTGCTCACTCACCCACTACTGTTTTCCCTCCTTATCTGCAACGCAAAGATTTTTTTGTTCGCCAAATGGCAGCAATGCTTTGCCATGAAGGCAACCGTCTTCTTCACCTTTAATAAGAAAAGTGTCTTGAACCTTGTGCTAAGCAGCTTGGAGAAATCTGAGATTAGGTGCATGCAGTATCTGCTCAACCAATTTCAGCCTGACCAAAGTTAGGATGAGTTCATAAGACTTCACAGGAAAATAGTGTGAGCCCTGAATTCCCGTGCTGCCTGTCATGCTCTGCACCCTAATTACAGTGCTGCCTCCCCTCATTTTAAAGAAATAGGATCTTGTGAAGCTCAGACTCTAGAAGGGACACATAACTTTGGAACAGGCTGCCCAGGGAGGTGGTGGAGTCACCATCTCTGGAGGTGTTTAAGAAAAGACTGGACATGGCACTTAGTGCCATGGTCTAGTTGACAGGGTGGTGTCAGGGCAATGGTTGGACTCAATGATCCCAGAGGGCTCTTCCAACCTGATTGACTCTGTGATTCTGTGTGAACTTCTCTTAAAATTAAGTGGCATCCCAAAATTAACTTGGCAGAATTTGGTCCTGCAACAAGCAGTGGCCTCTTGACCAAATTTCAGACCAGCCAGAACCAATGCAATTCACTCATTGCAGTGATGCAATAAATTTTCCTTCTCCACGTGAAGCTAGAAGCTATTGCAGAATACTGCTAATACTACATAAATTAAAAATTATGGATTGTGAAATTTGGGCCCCTTTTTCTGCTGTACTCAAGCTGTGGCAGACATGACGTACAGAGTTAATCACAGAGCTCCTTGATCTGCGGCCGCATGGTCCTACCAAAAGTTCTTGAGTTGACACAAAGAACCAGCCAAATCCCATTCTTCGTCTTGCCCTGGCAGGCAACCTCAGCTCCACTGCAATACCTACGACATTCCTGTTTTCTCCTTTACAACAGTTGGTGTAGCACATGATTAAGGCAGCTCGTGTAATTTTACCTGTCAGTGTTATTTTTTGCTCCAAATAATTTCTCTGGGGTAAATCCTTAGGGGCTGCAAAGCAGGAACATGGCCTCTGTCTGACTTTTCTAACCCTCAGGGTTCTAGCATTAGTTGCAATAAGTATGTGGACCATGAGAAGTGGTGACAAATAAAAATCTGATTGTTCAAATATCAGAAAAAAAGACCTAAAAAAGCACATAGTTTTTTTTACATAGGAAAAAGGACATCATTATAAACAACATCCATGATTTGTGCTTCTCCAGGAAAGGCAGGAAGCGTTCCAATTTCTCCTAAAATATTTTTTTTATGAAGTAATGATGGATTGTGATCAGCTGGTCAGAAAACAGCAACAGACTTGGAAAAGAAGCTTTTTCTCTTTTTTAGGTTTCAAAAAGTTGATTGAAAAATCTGGGCCTACTCTTACGACGACCCCAAATGCTACTTTCAATTTGATTCCTTCCACTGAACACAGGCTGCAGTTTCGCACCTATGTTATTAATGCAATTACGAGCTTTTTCCAAAACTATCAAATTAATTTGGAATTCACTTGAGACGCATGATAAGCCATTAGCCAAAGTCCCAGTGCAGTGTGCCTCATGAAGGCTGTGAATGAGTTATGGAGGCTAGCCCAGCCAAGGTCTTCAGAGCTCCCAACCACCTCTATCTAACATTAGCGCGGTGCGCAGAGGCTCCGTAAAAGCGAACACATCTTTAATAATACTTCACACTTTATACAGCGAGTTCCATCACAGGATTTCAGCCTGCACGAATTAAAATTTACAACACCCCAAAGAGGCGGGCTGGGATCGTTTCCCTCTGTTTCAGAGGTGGGCAGAGTTGAGAGAAAGACGAAGCAATTGGCTGAAATACGCTGTTCTAGCGTATTAAGTATGACACCCTATACATGTGCTGGATCATAAGGCTGAGGCCCATAAAATTGACCAGACGTAGAGTTGAGAAGCCGAAAGGGACAGAACAAAGAGGAGAAAAGTCCCTACGCTGCAGCCGCGTGGCATTGTTGGAGGCAGTAGGTTCCCGTGCTACTTAAGGACCAGAACATATTTTTGCTTTTACAAATGCAGTTTATTTTGCAAATCAAGGTGATTGCACACATTTCAGCTTGTCAAATTTTCAGCCTTTCAACCATATGTCTGTCGATCTTATGGACTACCAACTTTATGGGATTCAACCATATGTCCAGATCCCGATATATGTGAAGGCCAGTTCTAACATAAGAGCTTTACGGCAGTAGTGTAGTAAACCATAATGTTTGCAGATGGCTGTAATAAAATCATTCAGGAGAGGAAAGGTGCAGGGACGTAAAGCCTTCAAAGCTTCTTCAACTGAATAAACAATTTGATCTGAATAACGTCGTGGGAAGCACATTCCACCAATGAACCAGCTGATCTAGTCCAAAAATGTTGCTTTTAATTTTCTTTCCTAATCCCGCATATATTTTAACTTTTTTATTTTCCTGTGTGGGATTAGCTTAAAATTTGAAAGAAAAGTATAAGAAGGAAAAATAACAAAAGTAAAAAAAATTTTTTAAAGGCACAGTCCACTTCTGAATTGTAAATTTTTTCTTATGTGAAATGCCAAATGGTTATGTGCGGCCTGGAAGATGTATTAATAGAAAGGTATAAGTTTTTTACCGTCACATGGTGAGATTGAAGGATGATGTGACTTGCTTCATTTCCTGAAGTGCACCTCAGCTTTCAAAGTTAAGGAAAGTTTCCTCCTGAGTAAGCTTTTCCTAACTCTAGGAAGTAGGAGTTTGGTTTATGTCCTGCTGCACAATAATTCACACGATAATTCATATTCCCTTTGTCTAACATAACTTGATATCTCTATTATTTGGGGAGCTCCGGTCCCATTTTCCCCTAACTGAAACACACTGAGCTGCTGCGTGCCCCTCGGAGAGCTCTCCGCCTCCGTGCTCGTGCCTGTCCTGGCTGAGAGCAGGGAAGGGAGCGCTGCCTGCAAGGGGAACCACGGGCAGCATAGGTGTGACGGATGGTCTTTCTCAAACCAAAATGGTTTTTAAGCTGACAATCCGTGCTGAGCTTTGGCAAGCTTCCTTGAACTAGACAAAAATCAGTTCCTACTCAGGAAAGAAGGAAACTTTCCCCAGGCATTAACTGAGAAGTGAAAAAGTGAATTGCAACCTGCCTGCGCTGCTGGCGTGCACAATCACGGCGAGAGCAACCCCCTGAGCTGTTTACTTTGAGATAACTCGGCCAGAGCCAGCTCTCGCTCTGCTAACGTCAGTGGAAGTTTTCCTCTTGGATTAAATGGTGTGGGGTCAGATAGTGTCTAAGAAACGAGCAATACACTGTCACTCTTCCTTCCCCTGCCAGACTTTGTGTTGACCAAGCTGCACTCCTTTCTGAGCGCTGGGGCCTGCCTCATTTGAAGAGCGCTAGCTCAAGGGCTCGTCTTGTGAGATGCTGAGCACCACGACTGCCGCTGCGCTCAGCGTGACATCTCGCCTAGCACCTGCCGAGATTCACCCCATCACATCCAGCAGTTCTTTCCCAAGCAATAACCATTAAAAACAAATTTAAAAACACATTAAACTGAGCCAAAGATATTATTTCTTCCCTGTTGAAAGCCTCAGCACCTGCCGAACCATTCATTGCACAAGTGTTCTCATGAAAAACGGTGAAGAGCGTAGCATGGACCTCAAACCCTCCCCTCAGCGCGTGCAGCCGCTGTACCTGTGTGCTCATATTTGTGTCGCAGCAGGGAACTGCTCTTCTGGAATGTCTTGTCACATAAGTCACAGGCGTACATGCCACTTTCTGTCTTCTTGATCTTCTTTCGGGACAGACAGGAGTCGGAGTCCGTCATGTCGTCGAGGCCGGACATGTAGTCTGGGGTTCCATCAAGCAATTCTCCCTGCGAGGGAACCACCTGTCAGCGACACCCGCTTCCACCACCGCTCCTTCCCGTGGAGGAACCAACCACCCCAGAAAAGTTAATATCATGTCTGCTTAGGATGGTGTTCCCTCTTAGCTTAGGAACCTGTTGGTAATGAAACTACAGCTGATGAGGACTGTGGAAATAATGAGGAGCCTCCTACTTCTCTGCCTTCAATCAGCTTTCCGTTGCAATAATATGATTACACAAGCGGATGGTGTTTGTCGTATCAGTACTAAATATTTCCAAGGAGTGGAAAAACGTTCTTCATGGACGGCAAAAGGTATTGTAATATTTTACGGGGGTAAGCAACAGCTGAGAGATCATTCCTCTCAAAACACTGAAACTTGGATATATTCTGTATCTGTAGAAAGGTTTTAATTGAATTTTATATTTAGGTACAAATGTTATTATTATGCAATCCATTTAAATGTATGTCTCCCGACTAAAGGCCTCAAGCTATATTTTTATATTTAATTTTGTAATTTGAAATAGGGAATATTAATAACACTTTTTATCAATGTTCTATCTATGTTAAAACAGCCTTCAGCATTAAGCAATAATGAATGTGGATCAGTAAATTATTAAATTTCTTGATATTTATTTTGTCTTGATCCAAAGAGAGTGCAAACTTGCATGATAACATACATTTCCATTTGCTATCACACAGTTCAGTTTTCTTAGACTAGGTTTGCACTAATTAATATTAGAGAAGATTAAATAGGCTTAAATACATTTACAAAGAGGGCAGATGTACTGTAAATTGGAATAGTGGAACAGCTGTTATGGAGGTGCAGTGCTATTTATGCTCCTATTGTGCAAAGAGGGATTACAGCCTGTAATGTAAAACCATACCTGATTTTCACATTCGAAACTATAAAACATTTACTAGTCAGTAAAATTACTAATAGACTGTGATAGGA
Organism: Nyctibius grandis; assembly: GCF_013368605.1. NCBI lineage: Eukaryota > Metazoa > Chordata > Aves > Nyctibiiformes > Nyctibiidae > Nyctibius > Nyctibius grandis. The sequence goes on from NC_090666.1 coordinate 39,806,732, forward strand.
CATAGGGGAACATGTACAAAGTAAAAAAAAATTATTAATCTATAATCAGTTAATCTCATTTAACTAAACTCTGTACATTAGATCTGAATACACCCAGCAAAAAGCTATAAAAGTACATGACTTCTGTAGAGCAGCTCTTTGCTATAGACATGCAAGGGGTGAAATCCTTTGCTGGTGGCACCCAGGCACAAAGAAGTGCTGACCCAGATTACGTGTCCATGGAAAGACTTTGTCTGCGATTAAGGGCCCTAGCTGCTACCTCTCCAAATAATTTCATTTAATCTCCGGGTTTTTTCGAAGCTGTTCCAGATGACTGATGGGGATTAGAGGACTGGTAGTCTGGGAAGGGCAGTAGGTGGGCTGAAGGAAGGGGCTACGGTGAAGCAACACGTCAACGTTTCTCATCACCCAGACATTCATGAGAAGAGAAGACGCCTTTTCCATGCATGGTGCATGGAAAACATGGAGAAGGAAGCTTTGAGGACTTTCAAAGGGTAGAGCTGCTACGAGGCCGTATGGACCTCTGCTTAGAGGGCTATGGCTCTGTGTCCAAATGTGGGGGTGATTCCCAAGAGGTCTCTCACTGCTCCTTTTCCCCATCGTGAAATGTAGTTACACTCACTGTGAGGGGAGCCCTGCAGAGATCAGTTTCCCTACAAAGTTTCCTTTTTTTCTTACTTTATTGCAGGGTGGGATTTTTCATGAATGTTATTAATGGTTGGACTTGGTGATCTTAAAGGTCCTTTCCAACCAAAACAATTGTATGATTCCATGATTATTATTTAGATATAATTCTCATAAGGAATGACTGAGCTCTTAACAGAATAAAAACACAAGCATTGTGCCTATTCAAAGGTATCGATACTGCTTCTAAATCCAAGTAGAGGTGCTCCTAAGGTAATTGCAATTTGTTTTCCTACCCCACTGCATTTTTGCAAGTTCGGACTACAATCCACCCTGCTAATTTTGTTGGAAATGCTGAATATAACAGTATTTTTTTCTCCTGTAAGAGGACATATCACAAAATAGTAAATTTTAGACTTTCAAAAGAAAACAGTTGCAACAATTTACCTGAAATCCTTGTTTCCGCTGGTACTTCCTCCTTTGCTGCATATCAGCAAAAGTAGCTGCTCCAGCTGGGTAAGTATAGGCCATATGTGGTAGGAAGCTCATCTGATCTAGTCCTGGGTATGGTCGCAGCCCAGGAATACTGGTCTGGACTGGTGGCATAAAAGTGGCTGGGGGAAACGCGCTCTGTGGTGGAAGTGTTGTGTATAAAGGTTTGGCACTAAATGGGTTCATACCAAATACTGGGTTAGTGCTTTTATCCAGATTATTTGAATTAGAAAACTCTTTCTTGATGAAAGTCAAGTTCAGTGGCTCATCTGAGTTTTCAGATGATGAAGAAACACTGTTGTGTTCTAAATTTACACTATTAGATTTTGTTTTGTTCTTTGTGGCTATAATACTTTTGGGTTCCTTCATTTGTTTTGGTAAAGACAAGTCCAAAGGCTCAGCCTGAAGCTCCTCAGAAGAGAAACTGTTTGGAGTGTAAGAACTACTGTGGGAGTTTTTAGAAGATGTGGAAGAAAGATTTAAAGGAGAAGGAGTATTGCTCCTAGAGTGGTCCAATTTATCAACTGGTTTAATATTGGTAAAATGAGAAGGTTTTGTTAGCCTGAGAGGAGTATCACAATTAGTAACACTGTTATGGAGTTCAGCTATAGATGGTGAAGTTATAGAGTCCACAGGCTTTATTGGAGATCTGGCTGACAAAGAGTCTTTAGTGGGAGTGTTGTTGGTGGCAGCCAGCGCCACCTTGGCACTGGCCCTTTCCAGTGATGGTGACCTGGAACTTGAATACTGGTAGACTTTTCTTTGTTCAAACCATTCCTTCACAAATTCCTGAGGAAGGCCAACAGCAATGGAAATTTTCAGTAGTTCATCAGAGTTGGGTTCCATATTCATAGCATAATATGCTTTAAGTACAGACATGTGGTCCTTGTATGGGTTGATGGGGCTAGTCATTCCTTTCTCAGAAAGTACTGATGACAGCAAGAGGGTTTGTTTATCAAACACTCCAGGTTTGTTGGGAACCATGTTCTCGTGAGGCTGAAGGACTGCCTTGATTTCTTCGTTCATTTTACACAGGTAACGCTCATGCTGATGCAACGGAATGGGACCAGGAAAGCTTTCTTTACAGAACTGGCATGAAAATGGAGTGGATACGTTATGGTTCTCTATCATCTTATCTTCAGTTACCAGGTCTATTAGGGTTCGCAGCTTCTCTTTTTTAATGTTATTGAGCTGCCTCCTTGAGTCTGTGGTTAAGCTCTGGAGGCAAGCTTTGGCTTCATTGACTTTCTCTAATGTATAGTCAATAATACTTTTAGTGGCACCATTATGACTTACTACTGGAAGACCCACGGGGGGAATACTGGGGGAGGTAACTCCTTGTTCCTCGGCTTGAGAGCATGAATCCTTCATATGGTAAACCTTCAACTTGGAGATCTCTTCAGCCTTGCAGTCCATTTTCTGCCTGGAAACCGTGTTGTCCACAATCTGTAGGACCTTCTGCACCTCACTTAAATTACTGCCTACCGCAGGAAACCCAAGCAACGGTGCTTCCATCCCTACACCTAAGTGCTGCATTGGACTTTGAGCAGAAGCATGAACTCCTAAGGGGCTGGTTGCTCCAAGTCCACCATTCATAAAAGGACTAGTTGCACTAAACCCATGTGAGGCCATAAGAACCTTATATTCATTGAAATCTAGTGGTTCTGTTTTAATTTTCAGTAGGCCTGTTTGTTCAGACATACTAAGTGGTTTGCCATTCTCCAGCTTGTTTCTCAGCTGTGTAATGGCTGAATTAGTAGGAGAGGAAGATACAGAATTAGGAGAAGAACCCGTCTTGATATTGTTTCTCATTCTGCCATTTACAGAGATTAAACCAATACACTTCTTGCTGCTGATGTGCGAACTGTAGGAGCCAGAATGGGAGAAACGTTTCTTGCAGTTTGGACACTCATATGGTTTTTCACCTAAAATGATAATTAAAACCAAATGTTAATTATCATTGTTGCTGCTATAATTGCAAGTGATCACATTTGATATCCAACTCATCGTCTGTGTATCCACTGATTAATAGTGAAGAAAATATCAATTCTATGAATATGGCCACACACCACCACTGCTTTACCCTCCTCTTTCTACAGGTCTTGAGGTCAGTTTGGACCCACTGTCTCCAGCTGACAACAGCCACCAAGGTGCAAGATTGGCTCCAGACTGACCATTGTGAGTCACAGGTAAGTACCCTGTGGCAAAGGGAGCCAAATCAAATCCAGACTGTTCAAATTTGATTTGTTTCTTCTTTTTTTTATTTCCCAAAAAAAAAGGAATTTTCACTGGAAATTAGCACAGTTATGAGAAACTGAGTCCTGCTGTTAGGACCTCCACATCTTCACAGGTGGAGGTTTGTGCCCGGACAGAGCCCTGTGGCATTTCATGTGCTGAATGCTGCATCGAGCAGGAGAGCCAAAATGCACAAGTCATGCAACAGGAGATGCTTTGTGCTTACTCGTTATCTGAGAATATGAACTGTATTTCACTTGGGGGGACTTTTTGTCATGGAAAATATAATGGACTCTTCAGGGTCCAACTGCACAGAAATGAGTGAACGCTTCTGAGCTCTAACTGCCGAACAAACAAACTATATTATTTGCAGGAAGCTTTACTATTTCCAAATCTTTCAGCGAGACCGTGGTATTAACAGCATGATAAATGAGGATGACTCAGATATCACTTCTGAAATACCTTAGTAGCTCCAAGAAGCCAGAAGCAGAACTGTGTAAATTTTAAGCAGTCTTTAAAACTCAGCTAATTAAACAAAATGCAAATGAGCACACCAGCACCTCCGCTACTCACCACTGTGAATTCGCAGGTGTTCCTTCAGATGGTGTTTATATTTGAAGGCCTTGCCACACTCAGTGCATTTGAACTTGCGATTGCCTGCTCCTTGGGTCAGCATTTGGTGCTAGGAGGGAAAAAAAAGATACCGACATGAATTTTATGCAAGAGAAACCATGAATTTCTAGCTTAAAAAACAAAAACAAAATTAATGTGGCTCTGAATTTGTCAAGCGGACCAAAAGGTCTGCGTGTACATTTATTTGTCTCATCAGTGTTGCAATAAAAATCAAAATGTTGGCAGTAAACCGAAACAAATGAGAAAGTACTTTCATGAGCATTCGATATTTGCTTTAGAATTATTTCCTGAGTCTCTCATCAGAAATGTGTTGCTTTAAGGTATCTTACAATGAGAGAAACTGTTTTATAAGAAGATTTGTGGCTCTTAATATTCCTAGCATATTCTGAACATGTGGGACTCTGCTTGTTTAAAAATTCTGTTTACTGCGTGTGTAGGAAAGACAGAAACGCTGTCGTTAGTGGCATTTCGTGTAAGATTTAATTCATTATCAAGCAGAAGAGACTGCGTCTTCGGCATGAGCTGCTGCTGGAAATGTTTTTTTAAAATCACAGAGCAGCAGGGAAGACTTGAGCTACCTTTTGTGCCATGTTTTCCCCCGGTGCTCTTCTAAGGGGCGAGGGAAAGTTGAAAGTTAAAAGTGGCATAAAGATATAATCAAAGGCAGCTGACCTTTTTGCAACAAGCAAGAAAAGCCCCGTGACTTTGAATTCGGAGAGAAAAAAAAATAATCATTAAAAAAAAATTAATAATATTAATAAAAATGCAACCAGCCACTGTGGATGCTCAAGGTAGGAGGTCAGCCTTTTGCAGGCGGCCACGACACAAAAGCCTCTTGCAGGAGCAGGGGCAGGAGGGGGGGGAAGGGGAAAAAAAGAAGGAAAAAAAAAAAAAAAGGCAGCGCCGAAACGGTATGACAACTGCGAGGGTGTGCTGCCTCTTCCCACATTCCTGGCGAGACAGATGGTGTTACATGGGACACAGGGAGGTTTGTTCAAACAGCAGCAACCTTCAAAGATCAAGCAGAGCCCAGCCCGCCGCGCGCCATTGAGGGACCTGCGCTCATATGTTGCTGAGTTGCATAAACAAACAGCAACAGCTGTTTTGTCTCCCCCCATCGCCCTCCGAGGACTACTATAAACTTTAGTTGTGCCACTGTTAATATGATACAATCATTTTAATTTACTAATTGTAAATGCCATGAGCAAATGAGGGGACTTTTCAACACCAAAGCTACCATTCATAATGCGCCAGCACCGGCGCGCTCTCGCATGTGAAATTTCAGGCGGTTGCGTTGGATAAATATCTAGGCAGGATTTTTTTTCCCCCCGGTGATTTTAATGATACAAAGCAAAAGAAAAGAACCTTACGGTGGATCAAGTTAGGAAAAACACACATGTGAATATGTGTTTGTCTGCTGGAAAAGGCATGGGAAGGAAAGAATAGGAGAAACTGCTCTAGAATCATTTATATTGATTTAAGATCAAGCAAAAGATATGGTTTTCTTAAAAATGCTAATTGCAAAAATCACACAATTAGGAGATCTGTTTGCCTAACTGAATTTACCTTACGCTGAGAAAAACCTACCAATAGAAATAGAAATCATGATTTTCAGGTTTTTAAGAAAAATAAATACTGCATCAAGCCTTTATAATTTGACACAACGCACACATCGATTTATTTAAGTTTTAACCATGCCATTTGAGTTTCCATTACAGCCCTTCGTAAGGTGGGTTTGCAGAAGTAATTCTCCAGCGAGGACAGAAGTAGTTTTTCTGCTGGTATGTAAAGAGTTTTGTGGCACCAGGGCTATCGCCAGCCTGTTTAGGAACACTAAGGGAAGCTCAGTCACCTGTTTGAGATACGCAGCATTTCCTTAAATGCAGCACTGATATAATATTACATGCATCACATCGAGGAAAAAACTGCTTTGATTTATTGCAGATACGCTGCCGGGCTAGAGAAACGATAGCGGTGTCACAGTTCTAGTGCGTGCACGTGTTAGTGGCAAAATCACAAATGATAGCCTATGTGTACTGTAGGAAGAGTTATTCTAAAAATGTGTAATTATGTTTAACAAACGATTATCCCAATACGCATAATTTCACGTGATTGAAAAGGTTACTCAAAAAGTAATGAAAAAATATTAGCGGATCTTTTACTGTGTCTTGGAGCTCCTACTTGCAACACTGCAAAGTAAAACTAGGTGAAAAATGGAATTAAAATTGCTGAGATGTTTAATAATGTATAATTAAAATGCTACAGTTTCATTCACTTTTTGAGGAACATAAAAACGAAACTAAAGTCAAGTTAAAGTGCAAATAAAATTTCTAAATTAGAAATTAACACACTCATTCGATCGTGAACATAAGACTATTAAATCATATTAGAAGAGACCATCAAAAAATCATTTAGACCTCAATTAAAGCTATTACCATTAAAAGATCTGCATCTTCAAAATGCCATGAAAAATTAATAATGATTGCCAATCAAAGCAATATCGTTTCTCCAAGGGGTTATTACAGAAAGAAATCACTTAAAACCAGCCCCCCACCTGATCTGTCCCTGGCTTGTGTGTCACCATATGCCGCTCGAGCTGGGTGCGGTAGGCAAACGTGTAGTTACAGAGAGGGCACGAGAAGTTCTCCTCGTTCTTCTCGTGGCGGTACTTGATGTGCTCCTTGAGGGACGTCAGGCGCTTGTAGCCCCGGTCGCAGTAGGGGCAGGTCAGCAGTTGGGCGAAGGCATCTGGAGTTCCAGGTGGCAGGTCTGCGCCCCGGGACGGAGGGGGGAAAGAGGCAGGCCAAAAGGTCAGCAAATCAATGGCAGCTCATGGGCTGATTGCCCGGGATGGTATGAGAGGAATCGCTGCAATCTGCTGCCCGAGAGGGAGGGACGGTGCTTCCAACCGGCGGCGGGAGGCACCGGCACCCATGCACGCCCACGGCAGACTCGCGGGACCCGCGCCGGACCCCGCTAGGAAATTAATTACGGGCATCGCTCCTCCCGCAGACCTCGCTGGCTGGAAAACTAAGAAATACTTTTCCCAATCAATTGGCGATTTGCATTCCAGCCCCAGCTCATTACGTTACTGCTGCCATTGACCAAATCCTTCCTACCGACGCTTTTCCGATTATTTATCAAGGCATCGGAGAGCGATGGGTCAGCTACCCAGTATTTTTTTGCATTAAAACTTGATTAAAACTTCCCAAACTCCCAACTAGAGTGGCAGCCTTTCTTCTGTTTAAATTCAGCTCTTCAGCTCACCCGCCAAATAATACAAATTTGCTGACTAAAAAATCACAATACACTGAAATTACAGCCCCAATCTTTGCTCATGAAATTCCATGCCGCTGCAGCTGTTCTTCAATTTTTAAGGTAAACACCCAGGCATGTAGTGCATTTATAATTGCAACAGCTGCACGAGGTCAGGATACTGGCTAAAAATGAATTACAGCCTCACCATTTTCTTCTTGCCCATTGGCCTCTGGAGTGCCAAGGCGAGACAGTTCCTCGGGGGCTTCGGGGTAAATAATGGCTGTGTCGCTGCGCTGCAGGTACTCTGCTATGCTGACTGCATGCCCTTCTCCTTCCTCCAGTTTCCTTTTGGCAAAATATTCCTCAAAGTCCGACGTGCAATTTGCGTTCTTCACTAAAATGAGAGAAGGGGAAAAGAAAGGGGGTTTGAGTGCATCCTTCCCGAGAGCTCGGGTCAAGTTAACATCGCAGGCTGAGCCGGTGTTCACGCTGGAGCTACAAGGCTGGGGCTGCAGCTGGATCCTTGCTCTCATCGGTCTTGCTCCAGCTCATAATAAAATTAATGTGAGCTTTCCACCAGCGTGGATGGAAGTAAGGGTGGGCTGTTAAATTAACAGGAACACGGGCTCTACGGGGCAGCAGGAGAAGTTTATGAGGCTTGGGTAATGCAGGTAATCCTTCATCTATGGAACCTGAACCTTCAAGGGGCTCCTGGGGGACCCATGGCTTTTGGCATGAACACAGCTCGACCTACAGGATGGAGCTCAGCTGCCCCCAGATCCCACAGAGCCCAAGACAGCCCCCATATCGGAGGCGGCAGTTGCAGGTAGTAAAGACCACAACCACTTCTCCTCCATCACAGGTCCTGCCTCGGGCTGCTCCTCTGTGGCAGGCAAGAGAAGAGAATTGCTCACAACATCTTCCTTTTATTTTTTTTTCCTCCCTGAAAAATTAACTTACAATGGGAGAATAGGTTGTTTTAAAAAAAGTATTGCTTCATATATTTCTACATCTAGAACCACATGTTTTAGATCGTAACAGGGATACCAGGCCTAAAACCACTTTTACAGTCTGTACAAGAGTTTTCCTTCTTTTCCTTAAATGTAAACCCAATTTTTTATTGTCCATGCAATGTCATGTAACATGATATATGCTCAACCACAAAACATCCTGTTACTAAAAATATGCTTTTCTTCTCCATGTATGAACACTGCATACAGGAAAGACCTTAAAAACTCTGAGACATTATAGGAAAATATTAATATAATTATACCAGAAAAAAAAAAAATGAACTGATCATTTTCTTTCTCTGATTTTTATTTTTTAGTCTTGGAAGACACAGTTGGTGGCAGGGAATTAAAGATACTTGTTTTTAACTGACCGTAAATGAAAAGAACAGCTTATGATTGATTACATTTTTAATGTATTTCTCCTTAGGTGAAATAAGAAAATGAGGCAAGGCCATAAACTATTCTACAGTTCACGTAAAAGTAAAATATTAAGTGGCAGGATTCTGCTGTCACTGACGCCAGGGAGCAACATGGAGTAAACTCATGGAATTCAAAGGGGTTATGGCTCTACAGGGTTATACTGGTTTGTAACCACTGGAAGTGAGAGACTAACCAGGTCCTTGGTGTTTAGAAGCAGGTAAATGCTTTGCCTCAGTTTCCTACAAAAATGCAAGGTGATGCTGGCAGTCGAAACGAGACGTGGCCTCTGACTGGGGCACAACTGGAAACCTGAAAGCACCTGATTTGAAGTGCTGATCTCGCCGTCATCGATAACAGTAGATACTCGCCTATGCAAACCTCATCCTTTTAGCCGATAAAATCAAATCCTCTGGCTGAGACAAATATGCCCTATTTTTCATATGAGCTGAGCAGCTTCTCAACCGTTCTGCAGTATTTTAGTGACAGTGACCAAATGGCACAGGGCATGGGACCCCGTTTTTGGAAGGAAACTTCTGTTTCTATCACAGTGGTTTTGTAAGGAATCGCTACAACAGCACAGTGCTCCTCCCTTGGTCCTTCTGTAGCTCTTGCTATCATTTGTTAGCATCATGAGAAGCAATACCTCCTTTTTTTCCCCAAACAAAGCAACTTTAGAAGGGGAGCATAAACACGGACAACAAGGCCGAGTACCTTACCTCCATTTTGTTGCTGTGAGAGAAATATAACAAAATGGTGGTCGCTGAAGTACACCTTATGCACAGAAGCATCAGGCTATGGTTTTTACTTTGTTTTTATAAGAACAAAGCTGAGTCATTACTTTTTACACCAGAAACATGACTTTTCATTCCCTTGCTATGCCTAGATCTTCCAACTGTTGTAAGATCATCCACCCTCTGGCTTAACACTACTCCATCTCTGCTCCTTCTCTTGGCTTAGCAATAGATCCAAGGAAAACAAGTTTATTTTTTGGTGGATTCAGGCCCTGACCCAGTAAATGCTACCTGTGAAGCAGGGAAAGAGAGCTTTTCTCCAGAAAGGACATACGGGAGCAGGAAGGGGAAAGAGTGGGGTGGCTCCAAGGGATGGCTCCAGGTGTCCTTCTCCTCCAGGCAGGCTGGGGGGTTTTGGAGCTTGCAACTGCATTTATAGGATGGGAATTCAACCCGCCAAGCGAGGCCTGAGTTAATATTAGGAGCGTCAGTCGCAAACTCAAACCCAAATGAGGTTTTTCCTTCCCGGCCCCCGAGTCTATCTGGAGGCTGGTCCAACAGGCTGTGGAGGGCTGCTGCAATATTACCGGCCTTGGCTTCCTAATTCTCTGGATTATTTAGCTTCTATGTCTGTGCATGCAATCCGGGAGCTAAAGCAAATGTTTATGTCTGCATTATAAACCCCTAAAAACAAGGGGATTTAGTGGAAAAGCTGACAGATCCTTAACTGAAACAATACAACCAGTGCTGCAACACTGCAGATTAACATAAATAGCAAAAGGTGACCATGGGTATCTGGTTTCTCACCAGCGACGTTACTGACAATTCAGACATGGCTGGAAGCTCATCCAGTGTTACTAAAAAGACCCATCTGATAACCATTAGGTTTCTCTCTCAATTTCTGGGGGGAAGGTTTACTTGCCCCCCCCGTGCCCTAATTTGTTTTCCATGCAGAAAGTCATGTTCCCGGATTCCTCGTGGGCTAACAGTGCACACACATTGCACATCCCCTCCTGCGAGGCAAGAATTTCAGCGAGATCTACGGCGGGTGACCTCACCAAATAAGTCTTTTTTTAATTAATTATTGGAGCCTGGAGAGCAGAAATATTTTCAGCTCCAAAAGCTGATGTGGCCGTGTCACATAAAAATAAAACGCATTAAGGAAAGCTATCTTTGGAGGCATTTAGGACCTTTCAAGATAAAGTGAGACAGAGGTTCAAGGAGCTTGGGAGACCAGTTATTTTGTGTGGGAACTCATCCTGCAAGATGGTGATAGCTGCCCTTAATCGCTAACAAAGCTAATAAAACCACAGCCTTCATTAGCCAGGAAGTGAGAGGCCCCCATTGGTACACACAGATTACAGCCTGAAAACGGCCTGTCCTCCAACCTGCCAAGTTTTACTTCTGTTTTCCTCCCTCCAAAGGTTTTTTTTTCCCCTTCTTTAAATTATATTAAGAGATCTTTACTCGAAGTTTGTCAGATGTTAGTAATTGAAACTAGGAAAATTTTTTCTGTTTGTTTACAGGGAATTTGCTAGTCTATTTTCTGAAAACATCCTAGTTGTAATAACCGTAACAGGTACAACAAAATAAACCATAGGGATTTATTCATTTACATTTTAAAAACCCCTTCTGCCAAAAAAAAAAATCATTTTTCAAGTAACCATTTCAAAAATCCTAGAAATATTTACAAATTAATTTAGCAGGACTAAAGACTAAAATTTTCACTCTAATGGTCACTTTTGCTTTTATAAAGCCTCCAAGGCTCATTATAAAAATGCAGCTAATTAATGTATGGATAACAAGATTTCTTTTTTAAGTACCACTAGGAAGTGGCCATTCTGACAATAGCAGAATAATTTAATAAGGGAGACTTTTTCTTTTAGTTTTCTTTCTCTACTAATGACGTTCTGCGATGAATTTGATGCTAAAAATACACCACAGTTGTTGCACGCTCCTACAGCAACTTTGCTGGTTGGATGGATGTGAATGAGTCTGAAGCTCTATCTCCTGTCTCTGTGCTCAGCCCAGGTGATGCAGCACTACAAGATCTGGTGTCAAGAGGGAGAGGCACATTGTGTTAAATGAGAGAAACCCTCTTGGCCCATCTGGAAGAGCCCGTGTTAATCTGTAGGAAGACCCAAATGGCTTTCTTGGACACCAGAAGGTCACTGCCGTATGGCTTTTGCTGAAGATGGAGTCACTGATCCAGCTTCTTTCATTGGGTCGAGTCTCAGCCTCACCTCACCTATTTTGTTAAACATCAGTATTAAACCCCACTACTACCTGCAGGGAAAAACTGAGGCCAGGCACTCAAGACAGACCCAAAGCCTGTAGTGAGACTGAAGAAGAAACCTTTGAACATTTCCCAGAATAGGTAGGAAGGATCTCCAGTGGCTCAGGGACTGACCTCTTCCCTTTCCTCATCAAATAATGGTTGGGGCACCTCAACAGGCAAGACAGGGGAGTGTTCACTCTGCATAAAGGATGCTGCAGCTCCTAACTGTCACCTGATGTCTTCCACTCAAGGTGAAAAGACTGGAAAAGGCATTTAGATTATCAGATGATTTAATATGACTAAATAATCTGACATTGCTCTTGAGAGACTACAGAGACTGCAGCCATTACAGAAACATGTTCTACCCAACCTACCCAGGCACCAGCCTCCACTGAAGGAGGTGGCTCTGAACGCCTCAGTGACAAAAGATTTGAATTAAACACTAGCAGAACATTAGACAACTCGTAATGGTTGTTTGAACAAGTCACCCATTGCAGCAAATAGCAGCTGGAGTAAAGAGGAGGCTGGGACTTTTGCACAGGACTTTTGGGGAAGGAATTACCAGGTGCAACATCCAGAGCAGCTTTTGCATGTTAAATGCAGACCACCTAAATGCACAGCACTCTTTGAACCACTTTTGCAGTGCATCAAGCCGGGTAGGGGCAACCCTTATCTTTTCCCCCAGGAAACTGGTTTCAGAAGAGGCAGGACACCCCATGGACCCCACGCAGGGCTGTGCAGGGGTTTGACGGCACCCTGCCCCCAGAGAGATGCCGTGAGGCCAAAGTCGAGCAAGGCAGAAGAGCCCATCAGATACTGGAAGGGAAGGGGCTAAGAGAACATGAAGTCTTCCCCCTCGAGCAGACCACATTGCAAGTATGAAAGAGTCAAGGCCTGTTATGGTAAGGAAAATATGTGCAAAGGAAGTCACATGGACTGATAGGGGACCTCAGAGGCTCTGGTAATGGTAATTCAGATAACCATCAAGTCTTATTTCTGAATCAGACATCTTTTAATGTCCTGTTTCTCCAAGTGCTAAGCACAATTTTTCACTTTATTAAGGTCCCTTGGAAATAAAAAAGCTTTTAAAATACATATGTATCCAGTTCTGTATGGCAACATCGTTAAGTATATATATGTAATGATAAACTATACCTCGGTGCCACCCTCCTTCCATGCATAATAAATCTCATGGATGAAAAAAGCAGAGACATGGTTTTATTTTCCTATTATTTTCGCCCCTCAAGAATTATAAAGTAAATTTCTTGTGTAACTTAATAAGAGCATTGGGGTTTTCTGTGGGTGTTTCCAACATTAGGAAAGTGTGAGTAATAAAATCCTTGCGAGACTTGGGTACCACTTTTTACAGTAATATTTGTAGAGGGCATTACCTATGAACTAAATCTCATAATGGAATGCATACTTATACTAGAAAACTCTTACTTTTAACCGTGTAAATCAGGGCTATCTGCAGCATCTCGAATTGTGACAAAATGCAAAAGAAACACTGGGTGATGTATGGCGTTCAGCTGTGCTGAGGGCAGAGTAGGGACCTTGTGGTCTTTGGAAAGAACGTGGTAAACCCCTGAATTCATTTGGATTAGAAAATAGCAACAGAAACCTTTTGCTGTTTTGCTCTGGTACAGGAAAAAAAGAGATGGCTCAGAGATGATGCCTGCTAAATATCTCTGTCCCCTTTCTTGTTCCACAAAATGTATTGATTTCTAAGAAGAGGGGAAAGAAAGAGATAGGGGGGGAAGATTAGCCAGAGACATAATAATCTCATAAATATGCATTTAAAGTGTGTGTGTCTTGTATCTGTGTAAGGGGTTTATGTCTTGCTGAAAAGATGTTTTCAGTCTCTGAAGTAGCTTACTCTGTGCACCATGCGAATCTGGGGTTGCCAAGAAGGGTGCACCCCATCCTCATTATCAATTTCTTTGTACAGTTTCTCTCATTAAAAGACCACTGTATCTTGGTCCAGCTACTTTAAAATACACGAGATTCGCCCTCGCTGGGGAAACATCTCCTCACACTGCTGAAAACTATTAGCTCACAAGGATGCAGTTAAAAGGAGGTAGGGGCTGAAATGTTGCTGGGCACGGGAAGGGTAACAAGGGCTCTCACTGAATGAGTTTTTCACTGCACCGCTGTGATCAAATTGGGGAAAAAAAATAAAAACAGGAGAATTATGTAAATATTTCCCAATTGTTAAACTGAAAACAAGAAATCAATTGTTTTGTCACTTCATGCACAGCTAATTCTACATGGCACAGAAGAAAAGCGATGCTCGTATCACGCAATACCTTACCTGTACCATTGTTTCCAGTGGTCTGAATTGTGGCTTCAGGCCCCATAGTGTCATAATCTTCCTTCATTTCTTCTGTGAAACAAGCATGCACACTTTTAGCATTTGCACGTTACTGAAGGGCTTACAAAGCTAAGGAGCACACTGCAGTAACAGGGAAGATCCTGCTAAGGGAAGGAGAGAAAAGGGCTGTTGTGGACCTCTGTACAATGGCTTTGTTCTGGCAACTGAATGAGTTCAGCGGTGCTGGATGGACGAGAACTTATTTACTTTAAACATGACAGCGAGTGGTGGAAAACAGAACTATTTGTTCAGAGCAAATGAAGGGCTTTTCCCAATATCAAATCTAACAAGCAGTCGGGTGATTAAAAGTGATTTTTTTCTTTTTTTTTTTTTTTTTTCCGTATTTAAAAGAAATAATCAGTTAACAGACACTGTGAGCTCTATACCTGGAAGAAACTGCAAATACAAAAGGAAGATATAAGAAGTTCTTATATCTCTATTTCTATCTATCATCACTCAGATCTTCTGAGCTGTCATCATCATTTTAACCTCATTTGAAGCACAGCATGTATTAATATCAAGTGGTGCAGAAATGTGACAAATTTTCAACTGTGGGCAGTTCCTCTCTGCCCGTACAGTTTGTTTG